>NC_053429.1:108949588-109249588 GCF_007990345.1 Gossypium hirsutum | reverse complement strand
CCAGATATGGTCTTACATGTTAACACATATCGATGCCACTATCCCAAACAAGGTCTTACACAAAATCGATTGACAATGCTAATGTCCCAGACATGGTCTTACACGTAATCTCAATACAATGCCAATGTCCCAAACATGGTCTTACATGTAATCACATCTCGATAACCTAATGTCATAACATTCATATCCTATACTATTCCTAAGGTTCATACGGGACTTTCAGATGTCGGAACTTTGTCAATTCATGCTCGTACTTGCTCGTTCGACATTTGTAGCAATTCAATGATAATAAAACATATATAATTCAATTTAAAGGCATTTATTTTCATATGAACTTACCTCGTAGTCAGAATAAATGGACCGATCGACTATTCGATAACTTTTGTTTTTTTCCATATCTAAATCCGATTTCTTTCGTTCTTGATCTATATACATTCAAATTTAACCCCTTTATTCATCAACACATTCAATTTCATCCACAAACACATATTTGAGCATTTTTTGCACTTTATCCCCTAAAGTTACCCATTTATTCAATTTAGTCCCTATTTCTTAAATACACAAAATTTGACAAAACCCATGCTTAGCCGAATTTCATGTAAGTCCCTAGTAGCCCAAAACTTTCATTTATTTCACAAATTAACCCCTCAATTTATACTTTTCACAAATAAACCTCTTTTATGCAATTTCACTAAAAATCACTTTGCAAAATATTATAATCTAACATCAAAAATTCATATTTCATCATCAAAAATCAAAGAACACAATAAATCATCAATTTCAACTCTCAAAATCTTTAACAGTTTCAAAAATTAAGACACAGGCTAGCTAGTATTCAAAGTAACGATCACAAAAACGTAGAAATTATCAAAAACTGAGCAAAAATCACATACCAATTTGCTAATACAATTGTTGAACCCTAAAACTCAACAATGGCTTCTTCTTCCTTTGAATTTCGGTGAGAAAGATGATAATTCCCACTAATTTTTATCATTTGTTTTATTTAATTAGTCATTAATATATAAATTACTATAATAACCCTTAATTTAACATTATAACACACTTTTGTCCATCCTATTAACTAAAGGTCAAATAACCACATAAGGACTTACACATTTAAAAGCCATAATAATGTAGTACTTTAACAAATAGCTTGCCACTTTTCCATTTTATGCAATTAAGTCCTTTTATAAAATCGAGCACACAAACAATAAAATTTTCACACGAAATTTTCACACATATCACATATCATGTTGTAAACACAGAAAATAATATTAAAATATTTTTTGACTCAAATTTGTGGTCCTGAAACTACTGTTCGGACTAGGGCTAAACCTAGCTGTTACAACTCTCATATTTATGTTCTGTTAAAATTTGACACAAGTTTGTATCTGCTTCAGTGGTTAAGTGTTCTGAATGTGTGTGAGAGGTCTCTTATTCAAGCCTTGTATTGGAAAAAAAATTTATTTTGTTGAGTAAAGCCTGAAGTTGGCAAAAAGTGCTTAAGCTTAATTATTGGTAATTTCATATCAAAATAGGCCTGCTGGCCTGGTGGTTAAGTGGAGTGTTAGGGTCTTGGAGGTCCTGTGTTCGAATCCTTGCGTAGGATTAGATGTTTATATTTTTATGTAGACGTTTAAGAGAGTTTCGGTAAAAGTTAAATTCTGACGTGGTTGGGATTAAGGGGTTAATGTGAAGTTGGGGGAAATCTAATATGTAATTTTGAATTTTATTTTGATTTTCCTTCCCCAAAATTTTCTTTGCTTCTGACGTTCTTACTTCTCTTCCAAGACCAAAAATCCCTAATTTTATTCATCTTTGTCTTCTTTACTCTCTGAAAAAATTATTAAATCCTTTTCTTCCATTCTCGGTCTTTGCCCTTAATCCTTGCTTGTGTGTGCCTCAAACCTTTGATTTCAGTATAATCGGTAAGTCAGTTCGGTTGCATTTTGTTGTCTTTTGATTTTATAAGGTTGAGTCTTTGTTGTATCTTTCGCGTAGGAGAAGGGGGTGAATCAGCAGCTTCTATTCAACGGTCGAATCAATGTGAGTGAACGAGTGTGTTGGTGGTAAGTGTGTGCACATCTTTTGGTTTAGTTTTGAAGGGTTGAGAATTGTTAGCTAATTTCGTGATGGGTATTCTATTTTTAGGCTTTTGAGTGACTCGAGATTGCTTTTGCATTGAAACGATAACATATGTGTATCCAAAAGTACAGAAAACGAGGTTTGATCAAAAGCTAAAAACCATTCTGTTGACGCCACACGGGCGTGTAATCGCTCGTTTAGTAGGCCGTGTGCCCTAACACGGGCGTGATCGACGAGGCCAGGCCATGTGCACTAGAGACGACCGTGTGATGGCCATGTAAGCCGTGTGCGGCACACGGGCTCAACTAATTTGGGTCGTGTGGGCCACATGAGCGTATGGGCCTACACAGGTGAACCATACGGGCGTATGGGGTTCTAGGCCAGGCCGTGTGATCCAAACGGCCAAGGCCAATTTCAACAGTGTGGGCCATATGGGCGTGTGGGCCAACACAGTCAGACAACATGGGCGTTTGAGTCCATTTTCACTGATCTATTGCCAAGGTTGCGCGGGTCACCTAAGACGACTGTGAACCTCCTGTAGGGTCAGTAAGCTTACCTAGACCCCTAATTGAATGAAATGACTATATAACTGATTTATATGTATATATGTTATCAAACATGATGGTGTTTCACTGGACTAATATGGTATGTACTTCTACGATGATATAGCATGTCATAATTGAATATTACATTGCATTGGGTTGGGGTTGATATTTTTCGGAGGAAGTGTACTGAAAGGCTTCGAGTCTAACTTACTGGTAGCACAGCTGCAAACTACAATCTAGTGCCGCATTCAGTACTACTTGGAGTGTAGGGATGGGTGGATTGATTATATTCCCACATGGAGTGTAGGGTTGGACGGAGATGGTGTGTAGAGGCTGGATGGGTGGGACTTTTGTGACTGCATATCTGTTACTGCTACTAATACAGCGATGGGTTGAAGCCCTATTGCATGACTATTTTTGCACTGAGATGGCTAAGGCCTAAGCTGGACTGATACTGACACTGAAAAGGGCTTAGGCCCAAACTGTGATTATCTGTTTGCTATCTGTCCATTTGTATGGGGATTACACACTAAGTTTATGAAAACTCGCCCCTTCTATTTAATCTGTACAGGTAATCCCCAGATATAGGTGGGTCGGTGCAGCGGAGAACTCAGTGGTGACTACATGACTTCTTTTACACTATTTATTACCTATTTTATGATTTTAGTTTTATTTAGAAGTAGTTTTTTGTAATTATGGCCTTTATAGATTTTGGTTTAAATTTGGATTTTATATGGTTTGATGATTTAAATTTGCTAGCATTAGGTAAAACTCGGTTTTTCAAAATTTATGCTTTATAAAAAATACTATGACTATGCAAATTGTTTAAAAGCTTCCGCAATGAAAATGTTTTCGAAATTGAATATCAATTTGTAAATGAATAATGTGCTGGAAACGAACGACATGATTTGAAATTAACATAAGATAATGGAAAAGGTTAAATAGAGAAGGGGATTTAGCAACGACATATTTTTTCGAAACGCACTGCCATGTGACATTGTTAGATTTGGCCATAACGTCTAGGTCGGATTTGGGGTGTTACACATACTTAGACAACCAAAACATCCACAATCAAGGCCAACCCATGTCAATGTAATACCATCATCTACCATGATCATGACATTCCTTTATGCCAAATCAAACATACCAATTTCACATTCAAAACACCACTATGACTACTTTCAATTTGCATTAAATTATCAAGATATTCCACCATGCCAATAAACCTAACTCATCCATTTCACTACAAATCATTAAGCCATAATCAACATTTAGCAAATCAATATAAACCACATCACCAAAGGGGCATTAGTACATACATGCATATATGTATATATATGAGCTTACAAACAAATTAACCAAAATGAGCCTATTTACATGGCCAAATACCAATACAAGCATTTGACAATTACAAGCGAATACATTTGGCCAAATTCATGATGACACATATAACAAAATGACCAAGTCTCTATACATGCCATATACTCAAAATTTTAAAAATCATCGATATCCAACATGACAGTTTGATAGTGTGATGTGATCTCCGATGATTCCCAATCCGAGCTAGCTTGGTGACATGATAAAACATGGAAAGTAAAACAAAGTAAGCTATATAACTTAGTAAGCTCGTATGAAAGAAAAAAGCAAATCTTACCATACATTTAACATTTAAGTAATATATTATAAGATAATGTAATTTACCATAATCTCATGACCATAATTCATTCCATCACAAACTTACCTTGAAATCATCATTTCACGAATTTAATAATCATAAACTTTATGTACGTACCTGTACCATCTCGTAATAATTCCATACTTATTCTCATCATTGACATGCCCAATGAACCACTTGGAATGATAATATTGGATACTCGAGAAAACTTACACAGAAGGTGTCACATATGTAGCCATTGCTACCTCTATCTCATAACACATATATGCTCGCTCTCAAGCCATCAATGGGCCTGCTCACACAAGCTGTCAGTCAAGACATAGCTACAAGGTGCTGCTCACATAAGCTGTCAAGTAACCACAACATATGTCGATATACTCAGCCACCGGTAGGACATACAGGACCAGCACCCGGATCACATAACATAATACCCTAGTGACATGTCACTTGTATCCTAATCTATTCCTAAGGATCGATTGGTATTTCTCGTGTACCAAAACATCTTCGAATGTGTCTGTGGAGTCATTTCCACAATTCATACAAAATTAAAGTATTTAAAATACAATTATAATAAAGCTTATTTACATACGAACTTACCTCGAATGCAAAAACGGCAAAAGGGATCTATTCGTCAATTATTTTGTTTTTCCCCTGATCTACACCTGAACTTTGGTTTTCTTGATCTATAATACCACATTTAACTTATTTAATCATCAAGCTATTCAATTCAATCCAAAATCACATTATGGAAAAAATTGCATTTTTGGGCCTAACATTTCAACATTTTACAATTTAGTCCCTAGGCTCGTAAAATGAATTTCTTTCAATTTCATCACAACCCAAGCCTAGCGAAATATTACTTGTACACATAATAGCCTAAAATTTTCATTTGTTCACACTTTTATACACATTTTATGGCCTTTTTACAAATAAGTTCCTATTTGACTTTTTATCAAAAATCACTTTACAAATGTTGTTTAACTAACAACAAACATGCATTTTCTACCATCAAACATCAAAATACAAACATATTCAACATGGGTAAAATTTTAGAATTTAACTTTCTTTCAAATTAGTCCTTGAAATAGCTAGATCAAGCTACAATGATCTCAAAAATTTAAAAATCATTAAAAACGGGACAAGAACGGATTTACAATGGAGCTTGAAAGCTTGGCCAAACCTTAGCTATGGTTTCTCTTCAAAAATTTAGCTAGAAGACTAAATTAAATAAGATGGACATCTTTTATTTAGTTAATTTTGTCTTTATTTGCCAAATTACTAATTTACCCCTTAATGCACAACTTTGAAATTTCACCTAATCATGTCCATTTTTGTCCATCCCAAAGTATAATGGTTTAATTACCATTTAAGGACCTCAAATTAAAAATTCATAACAATTTACTACCTTTAACTTATAGAACCCATATTTTGCACCTATTGCAATTTAGTCCTTCTAGTCAAATTTAGCACTCAATCGATAAAATTTCTTAACAAAAATTTCACGCAATTATTCTATCAAGATGTAGACCATAAAGAAATAATGAAATAAATATTTCTACTTCAGATTTGTGGTCTTGAAACTATTGTCCCGATTTGACCCAAAAACAGGCTGTTACAATTTTCCTAGGTGCAAGGCTCACACGCCCGTGTGATCCTAAGACACGTCTATGTTGTACACCATGTTCAATCTCGTGTAACCCTCTGAATTATGGCATATTGCCAGCCACACGCCTGTGTGTGTAAGTCGTGTGATCAATTTAATTTTCAAAAATTAGGTGCAGGGTTCACACGGCTGAGACACACACCCATGTTCTAGGCCATGTAGCACACACGATTGAGACACACGTCCGTATCTCTGCCCATGTGCTCAATTCGGAACATTCTATTTCTCGAATTTGAGATGCAGGGGACACACGGCCTAACCACATGCCTATGCAATAGGCCGTGTGTCACACACAGTTTAGACATACTCCCATGTGTCTACATGTGTGGACAAAATAAAGCCATTTCTAGCTTCATTTTTCACCCTAAATTTTATCAATATCCTGCACTAAAACTTACATCCAAGTACCAACCAATTCAAGCATTGATTTCAAGCAAATCTCTAACATCTAATATGATATATCATTACATTTATAATTATGTTTATAATCTTACCATAGTTTAACCTAAACATTAAACTGTAACACCCCTAACCCGTAACCGAATTGGATTAGGGTTACGAGGTATTACCAGACAGACAGAACATTTCAGACCAATACAGAATAACATATATTAAATATCATGAATACAGAGACATTCATCAAAAATTCATTTATTAATACGGTCTACGAGACCTAAAACATACATTTAAGAAAGGTCAAAACTAAAACGAATTCATTTAGAATTTTCAAAACTCAACCAATTCTTTCAAACTGTTAAAGTCACATGCCCATGCGACTAGACACGCCCATGTGAACTAGCCGTGCCAAAAAAATAGGTTCTATACTGACTTTCACACAGCCAATAGGCATGCCTGTGTACTATGGCCGTGTGATACTTAGCTAGCTACTGACTTTAGCCCACGGCCATATAACACGCCCGTGTGTCAAGACCGTGTGGTTCTTAGGAGAATACTACTTTTCTTACACGGCCACAAGGCACGCCCGTGTCCCCTGACCGTGTGGCACCAAGCAGGCTTAGTTTAAGCCAAATTTGCCACCCCTTTTTGGGTCCAATCCTACAAGCAATAATATACAACATTCATACCAAAATTTCTAACCAATTCCATGCTCAAAACATGCTTCATTATAACAAAAACATATTAGCTCATAAAACACTACAACCATACATCATTTGGCACCATCAACCAAATACCAAAACTATATACAACATTTCATTTGCTAGCCAACTCCTATGGCATAATATATACACATCAAAACTTATCTACATAGACATTCTAGCTTATACATGCCATACTTTAAAATACGTACACTTTCAAAAGCACCAAAATGAGATCGATAGTATGGTGACGATCCTCGACTATCCCCGAGCCTTTAGTAGCTACGATAACTATAAAACAGACAGTAAATACACAGAGTAAGCTACAAAGAGCTTAGTAAGCCAAATAAAATTGGTTTAAATGTTAAAGCATATAAGTACAATTCAACAATATAGATTCATAACCATTTCATAGAATAATTCATGAACTTAATCATGCTCATTTGTTTGCATATATGTCATACATCATTTCCATACATATTTCACAAAGACAGAGTTTTTCATATTCAGAAATTTAGTACGATACAAATGTACTTGCATAGGTTATACATTTCAAATACTCAATCTCAGATTTCGTACACTATCATCAGACGAGTCAGAAACGATACAGATGCTCATAAACAAGTACAATGCTGACGTCCCAGACGTGGTCTTACATGTAGTACAATATCGATGCCTCTGTTCCAAACAGGGTCTTACACAAAATTAGATACAATGTCGATGTCCCAGACATGGTCTTATACGTAAATCTCAATCAAGGCCTATGTCCCAGACACGGTCTTCCCCGATGTCTCAGACAGATGTCAACTTTGCTTAAGAACATACAGAGCTTTTCAAATATTATCATATTATCATACTTTACTCCAAAGATAATCATCAGGCACTCAAGGCCATCCAATACAGATTATAGTTTATAAGTGCAGAATTTATTCAAATTAACACGTAATTGTAATTTGACTTACCACAGACGGATTTCGTAGGGAACGAGTCGACTATTCGACTATTTTAGACTTTCCTCTATCTAAGTCCGATTTTCTTTGTTCTTGATCTAATACAATACAAATTCAACCATTCAATCATTCATTTCATTCAATTTAATCTATATACACATATTTAGGGCACTTTGCATTTTAGCCCTTACATTTTCACACTTTGACAATTTAGTCCATTCTTCACAAAATCACCAATATACAAAATTTCTTTGCAACAAAGGCTAGCCGAATTTTCATGGCTTCTATATAAGCCCATACAACATGTTCAATTCACAATTTAGTCCTTCAAAACCTCATTTTCAAAATTTAACCCAAATAGCTCAATTTCATCAAAAACTCAAAGACAAAACTTATGAACCATCGACCAAGCCTTCATAATTCATTGAAAAACATCACAAAACTCATGATATCAACAATGGCATTTCATGAAATCTTTAACAAAAATAGAAATTCAGACATGGGCTTTGAAGAACACGAAGCAACGATCACAGAAACGTAGAAATTATCAAAAACCGAGCAAAATGGACTAACCTGTTCACTCATGCAATGGCCGAATACTTTGAAGCTTCAATGGCTTCTTCTTTCTCTTAAATTTCAGCTGAACAAGGTGATAATATGGCCACTTTCATGTTTTCATTTTATTATTATAACTTTAATAATCATTTTTCCCATTTTGCCCTTTGTTATAAAATTATTCATTCACCAACACATGCCCAACATTGTCCACTTACTATATCAATGGTATATTTTACATGCAAAGACCCTTATTTTAAAAGCCAAGCCAAATAGGTGCTTTAACATCTAGCACTCAACTTTTACACTTTATGCGATTTAATCCTTTTTCATAATTAAGCACAGAAACAGACAAATTAAATCACAAAAATTTTCAAAGATGTAAATTCACATATCACAGACACAGAAAATAATATTAAAATATTTTTTAGACTCGGACTTATGGTCTCGAAACCACTATTCCGACTAGGGTCAAAACCGGACTGTTACTTAAACATCACTTGATTATTCATACTTAACATATATGTATTTATCATGACGTAATGTTTTATAAGTAACTAAACAAACCATTACTGGCCATTCCAATGGCTAAATTACAAATAACAATTTCAAGCCATCTATGGTCAAGTTAACCTATACATGCCATTATACAAAAATAAGTTTACTATTTATACCAAAATAAGCTTGTGGATAGTGTGATGATGCTCCAACCGTTCACCAACCTTCGCGAGCTTCCGAATACTATAAAACAAAGAAAAATAAACGTAGTAAGCATATTATGCTTAGTAAATTTGTATAACTAGAATTAAACTTACCAATCTCATATATTAAAATTAAGCGTATAATAACTTGTTTCCATCAACTTGCCAAAATTGCCTAAACACATGCATTCAACCAAACATGTTAGTCACAAAATTCTCATATTCATCAAATAAACATAGATGAGCTCATCATGCTATATCCTTTCAAGACAATTTTTCATTTCAACTCATAATTCTCATATAATGTCAAGTATTTTGTCCATTGAATCATTGAAATTCCAATGGATACTCAAATAATACACTTAAGGTGTACAATTCAATAACCCGTCAATTCATATTCAAGAGTACCCATTAGGGCACTCAGTAATAAAGCACACTCTCGAGCCACATATTATATAACAGGATTACTTGTCCAAGCTAAATCTTGTTTCCAACTTATGCTCACAAGAGCTTAATCACGATGACCCCTCCAGGCTAAATCCTATCTATAACATTGGCTTAAGAGGGCTTATATCAGTATTACCAGTCCAAGCTAAATCCTTTTTGTAATGAGCTCTATAGGATTACTCATCCGAGCTGAATCCCGTCAGTAACAAATGCAGGACCTCATTCAATAGGGAAAAACACATTTGTCCATCGAAATCCAATATTCAAACGGAACTTAACTCTTTTCAAGCAATATCAAGCATGTAGTCAATTCTTATATTATAACATCCAAATTAATTTACATAAATATAAATCACATTCTATACAAATACAACATTCAATTCAACATACTTACATGCTCAAGTAAGTTACACGAACTTACCTCAACACTTGTTCGCGTATATTGATTTACTAATCCGAAACTTTCTCCTTTCCTCGATCTAAATTTGAATTTAAGTTATCCGGATCCATATAAATGATTTTAATAATTAATTATCACATTTCACATTCACTTGAACTCAATTTACATACTAGGCAAAAATACCATTTTGCCCCTAAACTTTTCATAAATTCCATCTTCGTCCCTAGGCTCGGAAAATGAAATTCATGCAATTTGCTCCTTATTCCAAACCTAACCAAAATTTCAATATAAAATTTACATCACATGTACTCTACAAAATTTAAAAATTTTCTTCAATTTTGACAACTTTACAATTTAGTCCCTAAATCATATTTTCATCAAAATTCTCTTTGTAAAAGTTGTTTATCTATCAACAACCTTTCATTTTCTACCATAAATTTCAAATTTTCAGCATATTCATCCATGGCATAACATCTATACTTTGATAACTTTTCAAATTAATCCCCCAAATAGATAGATTAGACTATTCCGATTTCAAAAATATAAAAATTACTAAAAACAGGACTTGAATACTTACCCAGTTAAGCCAAGAAAACTTGTTTTCTCTTTCCTAGGGTTTTCATGGAATATTTGGGAAGAAGATGGTATAAAATGATTTTATTTCTTATTAATTATTTATCATTTTTAACTATTTTTATTCCAATTTAGTCCTTGCTCTTTTTCTAAATTTCCATGGATGAATAATCAAAAATATGTACTAACTTTTGATTAATGGTCTAATTACCATATAAGGACCTCAAGTTTTGAATTCCATAGCTATTTAATCCTTCAAGCTTCTAGAATTCAACTTTTACATTTTATGCAATTTGGTCCTTTCCATAATTAAGTACCTAATCGATAAAATTTTCTTATCAAAATTTTCATATGACATTCCAAACATAATGTAAACCATGCAAAAGTTTAAAAAAAATTCTTTCCAGCTCGGATCTGCGGTCACGAAACCACTGTTCTGATTTCACTGAAAATAGACTGTTACAACTCTCCCCTTAAGAATTTTCGTCCTTGAAAATCTTACCAACAAAGAACTTTTATCAAAGCTACCTTTTTATTTCTTAAGTCTTTTATTTCCCGAGAAAAAATTTTAATCGGCTATTCACTATATGTAATATCAGACTGAATCTCTACCTTTTTCAGAGAAATAACATGTGAAGGATCTTATCAATACCGTCGTAGCCTAGACACATGAAAAACATTATGAATCCGATCAAGTTCTGGCGAAAAAGCTAACTGATACGCAACAGGTCCAATTCTTTCTGTGGTTTCATAAGGCCCAATAAACTGTGGACTCAATGTCCCTTTGTGGCCAAATTGAAGAACTTTCTTCCAAGGTGACACTTTCAAGAATACCTTGTCATCGACTTAAAACTCTATTTCTTTCCGTTTAAGATCAGCATAAAACTTTTGGCGATCAGAGGCTGTTTTCAAACTATCTTGAATTACTTTCACCTTTCTTCAATTTCACGAACTAAGTCAACTCCATGTGTCTTTTTCTCACTAAGCTCTCACCAATACAATGGAGTTCTACATATAAGAGCATACAGAGCTTCATATGATGCCATTTTAATACTGGACTGAAAACAGTTATTATAAGCAGATTCAACCAAAGGCAGATACTTTTCCCAATTACCTTCAAATTCAAGTACACAACATCTAAGCTGTAACACCCCCTAACCCTAAACCATCACCGGAACAGGGTTATGGAGCATTACTGGACCTATTAGACAATTTACAATTAATAGACAAATAATTATCAAATATAATATAAAATAATGTTAAATTCCCTTAGATGGACCCTCGAGGCTGTGACAGCCCAAAATTGACCCTAGTCGGGAAGTGGTTTCGGGACCACAAAACTGAGTCATAAAAATAATTGATTTCCATATTCTATGCTTATTATGTGTGTACATGAGTATGTGGAAGTTTCATTCTCCAATTTTGCCAATTGCATGAGAAATTATTAAATAGGGATTGATATGAGACATGGTGAAAATATGATAGGCTAATTTAAAATGGTCTATTAATGCATGTTGTGAAAATGATGGGTTTGCATGTCAAATTACCCAAAATTTGAGCTAGTGGTTGGCCATGCTATGGGTGGAAACATGTTGGGAACATGTTGGCCTAGTGAGGTATGTAGGAAAAAAATAAAATAAGGGGCATGGGCATAAAATAATGAAAAGGAGTATGATGAATACAAAAAAAATGTGTGTAGTTGTTTTCCCCCCCCCATTGCCGTGAGCTAAAGAAAAGAAAGGAGAAAATTTTTGTTCATCCTTTCTCATCTTCATTTAGCCGAAACTAGAAAGAAAAAAACAAAGAAAAAAAATGCTCATCCTTTGGTTCATCCTTGGCCAAAAATTTTAAGGAGGAAGGAAGAAGAAAGGTTGAAGAGGTTCGGCCATGCATGTAGCTAGGCTAAGGTATGTTTGATGATGTTCCATGAGATGCATGCATGTTTTAGTTGTTAGCTTGAGTTCTACCTAGCCCATGGTCTAAATCTTGCTATGTGATGGAAATGACACTCGGCCATGGATGCATCATTCTTGGTTGATGTTTGATGTTGTGGTGATGAGGCATGAGGATGAGTTAAGATTCGGCCTAGGTGGAGTTTGTGTTAATGCCATTGCATGCTAAATATGAAGCTTGTTAATGATGCATGTGATGGTGGCTTGATGATTCTTGAACCTCCTTTTTAGCATTTTTGAGTGAGCACATATGTGCATTGGTTGCTAAATGGAGAAGAATCGGCTAGCAAGTTGTGTGCTAAGGCCGAATATAACTTTTGCATGTTAATGAGCAATGCATGTGTTAAATTGATGGAAAGGGAGAGGATGCTTTACTAGTGTGTATATGTGTGTATTAGCCAAGTTTTGAACTTGAAACAAAAGGGTGTTTAGTCAATACAAGTGACCATACTTGTAGAATGTATTAAGTGTTGAAATCGGCCCCAAAATAGACATGCATATTCGCCCAAGGGGGAAAAATTAGCTAAAATGTTGAGTTTGATTCATGATTCCGTACATATGTGACTTTAATGTCTAATGTATAAATATGGGCTAAGTGCCTTGTGTTCCTCTTTTCGATGCTCAAATGATTAAATCAATTTATTTGTTTAATTAAGCTCAAGAGCAAAGGGGAACTAAATCCGATAAAGGGAAGGAAAAAGTGGTCGAATAGCTATCGGAATCGTTCGACAACACCCGAGGTAAGTTCTTGAGTAAGAGAGCTTAAATTATGATGTGATTAGATCATGTTTTAAGCAAATTAAAATCATGCTCTTTGTGTGGCTATTGAGCCGAATTTGCAAGAATGATAAATGTCTTGTGTTTGAGTTTTGCTAACGAAAATGAAATACGAATGGGCCATGATTTATTGTTAAATGTGCATGGTTATTTGAATGATGTCCGGGCTAAGTCCCGAAGGCTTGTGCTAAGTGACAATATCCGGACTAAGATCCGAAGGCATTTGTGCGAGATACTAATTCCGGGCTAAGCCCGAAGGCATTTGTGCGAGATACTAATTCCGGGCTAAGCCCGAAGGCATTTGTGCGAGATACTAATTCCGGGCTAAGCCCGAAGGCATTTGTGCGAGTTACTAAATCTGGGTTAAGTCCCGAAGGCATTTGTGCGAATTACTATAACCGGGCTATGTCCCGAAGGCATTTGAACGAGGAGCTATATCCGGTTAAATTCCGAAGGTACGTGATTTGGGAATGAATGAACTTGCTGTAAAATTCCAGTTAATACTCTCGAAACATGCCAACATTGAGGTATGTTTCGTATGTGCTTGAATTTAGTTGAGCCCTTACAAATAAGTATTCGCTCAGTTGATAAACGAGCTACCGGCCTTTGGCTGAGTTGATCTTTTGTGTATGTACATAAGGGTTGATAATGTGAAGCAAGTACGATATCGTAAATTTGTGCATATGAAATTATCCGTTTAGCTATATGAATGCTATACTTTTGTTGTGCTGGAATTCCTTGCTCAAAACTTACTAAGCATAAATTGCTTACTCCGTTTCATTGCTCCTCTGTTTTATAGATTTGGTTCTCCAACTATCGGACTCGGGATCTTGAAGTCAAAGTCGCCCACACTATCAAAGCCCCCCTTTTGGTACAATTTTGGTTGAACTTCGAAATGGCATGTATAGGACTACCCGTTTGTTGTGGGTCGTGGACCCTTTGGACTTGTATAAATTTTGGATAGCCATGCGAAAATGGCTTATATGTGTTTGAGTATAATGTTATAATCATTTGGTGTGGATATGCTTGACAAGGATTGGCCACGGGGATGGTTAATCACTTTCATAAATTGTGCTATTTATGCAAAAAGGGCTAGTTGAATCATGGAAACCATGAAATAGGTAAAGTCTACCTTAAAGGCAGATGCTGACAGCAGCAGTGATGTAGATTTGGAAAATCACTAAAAATAGTAGGAATGGAATTAAATAGTGAATAAATTATGTAAACAAACCTTGATGAATCTACTTTCATAGGAAAGTAACGAAACAATCATACGGACAGTATGTTAAGAGATATTCAGGTTCTCGTGACACAGGGCCAGAACGGTTTCTGGATTCCCTGTTCCGACTTTGGAAATATATTATAAATTAACCAGAGATAATTAGGAGTGATACCATATATGTATAGATTTCTCTCTGAGTCTAGTTTCTATAGAAACAAACGGCATCATTATTGGAGCCCTGTACAAGGAGATATCCAAGTCGTAATGCGCAAAGGTCAGGGTAGTCGATCCCTGTAACATGGGAGACTTTGACTAATAAACTGTACTAATTGGCCCGACAAAAAATTCTATAAAAAAATATGTAGATGGGTATATGAGTCTAGTTTCAGGGAAAAATCACGAAACTGATTTTCGAGTTGTGAAACTCAAGATATGATTTTTAAAGCGACTAGTACGCAGATTGGCAGTGTCTGGGAAATATTTTTTATAAGGGGTTTAAAGTCTGTTAACACCTCGTGTTCGACTCCGGTGTCGGTCTCGGGTTCGGGGTGTTACATTTGATTGGTATCAGAGCTATGGTTTAGTCGATTCTAGGACTACCGTAATGCGTTGGGTCTAGCTATACATGCCATTTTATGTGATTACTTGATAGTGTGGTGATTTCTGACAATTGTAAATGTGTTTATTTATAGTAATGGATCCCGATCCCAACCGAGAGGTAGCTGATGATTTTGAGAGTGTAGCGCCTGCTCCCGCACAAGGGACAGCGCCGGCGGACTCTCAACCTAATGCTAGTAACCCGAATGATGAAGCTAGACAAGCTTTCTATAGTGTGATGAATGATTGGTTCAACCAATACATTCGAACTAATACGGCTGTCCCACAACCTCCATTCCCAACTAATACCACCCCCGCACCTACAATACCTCCGGTAACTGACCAAATAAGGTCAAATAAGCCCCCAGTTGACAGAATCCGAAAACATGGGGCTACTGAATTTAAAGCTACGGATAGCGACGATGCCGAGCAAGCTGAATTTTGGTTGGATAACACTATCCGGGTACTCGATGAGCTATCTTGTACACCCGATGAATGCCTAAAGTGTACTATCTCCTTGCTACGTGATTCTGCCTATTATTGGTGGAGTACTCTGACTTCTGTTGTACCCCGAGAGCAAGTAACTTGGGAGTTTTTCCAAACTGAGTTTCGGAAAAAGTATATCAGTCAGAGATTTGTTGATCAAAAACGGAAGGAATTTCTTGAGCTTAAGCAAGGTTCCATGTCAGTTACTGATTACGAGCGAAAATTTGTTAGACTTAGTAGATACGCTCGGGAATGTGTTTCGTCCGAGGCTATCATGTGTAAACGCTTCGAGGATGGGCTGAATGAAGATATAAAAATGTTCGTTGGCGTTCTTGAAATACGAGAGTTCGTAGTACTGGTCGAGCGAGCTTGTAAAGCCGAAGAGCTTAGAAAAGAAAAACAAAAAGTTGATGTGGGAACTGGAGAGTTTCGTAAAAGATCTTCGGGAAAGTCTCTTCAACAGGCATCGAAGAAATTTCGAGATGATGCGGGCCAGTTTAGAGGCACTTCGGGCCTTTTTAGACGAGATCGTGATCGACCCCCTGTGCGTACACGAGGCACTTCGGTCGCCAGTGTTGGGAATGAACGTTGAGATAGAACGAAATGTCAATATTGCGGTAAATGGCATTCGGGGAGTTGTAGATTCCCTGACCGCTCCTGTTACAAGCGCGGATCAGTTGACCACTTCATTAAAGATTGCCCGAGGTTGTTTGAACAGAATGAAAATTAGAGTGGGAAACCGGGTGCTACCACTGCTCGAGGTAGACCATCTGGAAATACGGGCAATGCTAGTGGTGGTCAGAGAGGATCTAGAGATGCTACGACCAGATCCGAGGCTCGTGCGCCTGCTAGAGCTTATGCTATACGTGCCCGCGAGGATGCTTCTTCGCCTGATGTTATTACCGGTACTTTTACTCTCTTTGATACTAATGTAATTGCTTTGATTGACCCCGGTTCTACTCATTCTTACATATGTGAAACCTTTGCATCCAGTAAGACTTTACCTATTGAGTCTACTGAGTTCGTAATTCGGGTGTCAAATCCCTTGGGTCGTTACGTGCTTGTCGACAAAGTGTGTAAGAAAAGTCCCCTAGAAATTCGAGGTTCCTGTTTTCCGGCGGACTTGATGCTTTTGCCGTTTGATGAATTTGATGTTATTCTTGGTTTGGATTGGTTGACCGCGCATGATGCGGTTGTGAATTGCAAAAGCAAGACTATTGATTTGAGGTGCGCAAATAACGAAGTAATCCGAGTTGAGTCTACGGACTTGGAGGGGATGCCAGCTGTAATATCAGCAATGTTGGCCCAGAAATATGTAAGAAAAGGGTGAGAAGCATACCTTGCGTATGTACTGGATGACAAAGAATTAGACAAGAAACCCGAATCTGTGCCGGTGGTTTGTGAATACCCGGATGTTTTTCCTGAAGGATTACCGGGTTTACCACCTGTTCGGGAGGTAGAGTTTGGTATTGAGCTTGTACCTGGGACTACGCCGATTTCGATAGCTCCGTATCGTATGGCACCAACCGAGTTAAAAGAGTTGAAAGCTCAGTTGCAAGAATTGACGGATAGAGGTTTTGCTCGACCAAGTTTCTCACCTTGGGGTGCACCAGTATTGTTCGTGAAAAAGAAGGACGGAACCATGAGGTTGTGCATTGACTATCGTCAACTGAATAAAGTGACGATAAAGAACAAATATCCGTTACCGCGTATCGATGATTTGTTCGACCAACTGAAGGGAGCCTCAATGTTCTCAAAAATAGATTTGAGATCGGGCTATTATCAGTTGCGAAATCGAGATTTGGACATACCCAAAACTGCTTTCAGAACGGGATATGGTCACTACGAGTTCTTAGTGATGCCGTTTGGGCTCACAAATGCCCCTGCGGTATTTATGGATTTGATGAATCGGATCTTCAGACCATATTTGGATCGGTTCGTAGTTGTGTTCATTGATGACATCTTGGTCTATTCAAGATATGAGACCGAACATGCTGAGCATCTGAGGCTAGTGTTGCAAATTTTGCGGGATAAGCAGTTATATGCTAAGTTCAGTAAGTGTGAGTTCTGGTTAAGAGAGGTTAGCTTCTTGGGTCATGTGGTATCTGCATCGGGTATTCGAGCTGACCCGAGCAAAATTTCAGCCATACTTAACTGGAAGCCTCCAAGAAATATTACCGAAGTTCGGAGCTTCCTGGGACTCGCCAGTTATTACCGACGATTTGTCAAAGGTTTCTCGATGATAGCCACACCAATGACGAAGCTACTTCAAAAGGATGTTAAGTTCGAATGGACGGAGAAATGTCAAAAAAGTTTTGATCAACTAAAAACTTATTTGACTGAAGCTCCAATTTTAGTGCAACCTGAATCAGGCAAAGAGTTTGTCATTTATAGTGACGCATCCCTACTTGGGTTGGGTTGCGTATTGATGCAAGAAGTTCGAGTGGTGGCCTATGCGTCGAGACAATTAAAGCCACATGAGAAAAATTATCCGACCCATGATCTTGAACTAGCTGCCATCGTATTTGCTTTAAAAATATGGCGACATTACTTATTTGGTGAGAAGTGCCATGTATTTTCGGATCACAAAAGTCTCAAAAATTTGATGACTCAAAGAGACTTAAATCTGCGACAAAGACGTTGGCTTGAGTTGTTGAAAGATTACGAGCTTGTCATTGATTACCACCCGGGAAAGGCTAATATGGTTGCGGACGCCTTAAGCCGGAAATCATTGTTTGCTTTACGAGCGATGAATGTGCACTTGTCTGTTCTACCTGACAATGTGTCAATAGCTGAATTAAAAGCCAAACCATTATTGATTCATCAAATTCGTGAAGCCCAGAAAGTTGATGATGAATTGGTTGCAAAACGGGCTGAGTGTGCTCCGAACAAGGAATCGGAGTTTCAAATTGATGATGATGATTGTTTGAGGTTCAGAAGTCGTTTGTGTATTCCAAGGAGTTCGGAACTCATTTCGATGATTCTGAACGAAGCCCATTGTAGCCGAATGTCAAGTCACCCGGGGAGTACGAAAATGTACAACGATTTGAAACATTGGTTTTGGTGGCATGGTATGAAACGAGACATCTCTGACTTTGTTTCGAGATGTTTAATATGTCAACAAGTGAAAGCGGAACATCAAGTGCCTTCAGGATTACTTCAGCCGATCATGATACCCGAGTGGAAATGGGATCGAGTCACAATGGACTTTGTGTCCGGACTGCCATTGTCAACAAGTAAGAAGGATGCGATTTGGGTTGTTGTTGATAGACTGACTAAGTCGGCTCATTTTATCCCCGTGTGTATGGATTTTTCATTGGATAGACTAGTTGAATTGTACGTTTCTCAGATTGTGAGATTACACGGGGTACCTATTTCTATCGTGTCGGATAGAGATCCGAGATTCACCTCGCGATTTTAGAGGAAATTGCAAGAAGCTTTGGGTACCAAGCTGCATTTTAGCACTGCTTTTCATCCCCAAACCGATGGTCAATCTGAGCGGATAATTCAGATACTTGAGGATATGTTGAGATGTTGCATCCTCGAGTTCAGTGGTTCATGGGAACGGTATTTACCTTTGATTGAATTCGCTTACAATAATAGTTTTCAATCAAGTATTAAGATGGCACCTTACGAGGCTTTGTACGGTCGTAAATGCCGTACACTGTTGTTTTGGACCGAGCTCGGTGAAAGTAAAATTTTCGGAGTTGATTTGATTAAGGATGCTGAACAGAAAGTAAAGGTAATCCGTGAAAGTCTGAAAGCAGCCACAGATCGTCAAAAATCGTATGCGGATTTGAAATGAAAGGACATTGAATATCAGGTGGGAGATAAAGTGTTCCTTAAAGTTTCGCCTTGGAAAAAGGTACTCAGGTTTGGCCGTAAGGGCAAGTTGAGCCCGAGATTCATTGGGCCGTACGAAATCTCCGAACGAGTTGGTCCGGTTGCGTATAGATTGATTTTGCCCCCTGAGCTTGAAAAGATTCACGACGTCTTTCATGTTTCGATGCTTCGACGCTATCGATCTGATCCATCGCACATAATTAGCCTATCAGAGGTTGAAATTCAAGCCGATATGAGTTATGAAGAAGAGCCGATGCATATCCTAGCTCGTGAAGTGAAGGAGTTGCGAAACAAAAGGGTTCCGTTAGTGAAGGTGTTATGGCTCAAACACGGGATCGAGGAAGCTACTTGGGAAACCGAGAGCTCGATGAAAGAACGATACCCAAACCTATTTACCGGTAAGATTTTCGGGGACGAAAATTTCTTAAGTGGGGGAGAGTTGTGACAGCCCAAAATTGACCCTAGTCGGGAAGTGGTTTCGGGACCACAAAACCGAGTCATAAAAATAATTGATTTCCATATTCTATGCTTATTATGTGTGTACATGAGTATGTGGAAGTTTCATTCTCCAATTTTGCCAATTGCATGAGAAATTATTAAATAGGGATTGATATGAGACATGGTGAAAATATGATAGGCTAATTTAAAATGGTCTATTAATGCATGTTGTGAAAATGATGGGTTTGCATGTCAAATTACCCAAAATTTGAGCTAGTGGTTGGCCATGCTATGGGTGGAAACATGTTGGGAACATGTTGGCCTAGTGAGGTATGTAGGAAGAAAATAAAATAAGGGGCATGGGCATAAAATAATGAAAAGGAGTATGATGAATACAAAAAAAAAATGTGTGTAGTTGTTTCCCCCCCCATTGCCGTGAGCTAAAGAAAAGAAAGGAGAAAATTTTTGTTCATCCTTTCTCATCTTCATTTAGCCGAAACTAGAAAGAAAAAAACAAAGAAAAAAAATGCTCATCCTTTGGTTCATCCTTGGCCAAAAATTTTAAGGAGGAAGGAAGAAGAAAGGTTGAAGAGGTTCGGCCATGCATGTAGCTAGGCTAAGGTATGTTTGATGATGTTCCATGAGATGCATGCATGTTTTAGTTGTTAGCTTGAGTTCTACCTAGCCCATGGTCTAAATCTTGCTATGTGATGGAAATGACACTCGGCCATGGATGCATCATTCTTGGTTGATGTTTGATGTTGTGGTGATGAGGCATGAGGATGAGTTAAGATTCAGCCTAGGTGGAGTTTGTGTTAATGCCATTGCATGCTAAATATGAAGCTTGTTAATGATGCATGTGATGGTGGCTTGATGATTCTTGAACCTCCTTTTTAGCATTTTTGAGTGAGCACATATGTGCATTGGTTGCTAAATGGAGAAGAATCGGCTAGCAAGTTGTGTGCTAAGGCCGAATATAACTTTTGCATGTTAATGAGCAATGCATGTGTTAAATTGATGGAAAGGGAGAGGATGCTTTACTAGTGTGTATATGTGTGTATTAGCCAAGTTTTAAACTTGAAACAAAAGGGTGTTTAGTCAATACAAGTGACCATACTTGCAGAATGTATTAAGTGTTGAAATCGGCCCCAAAATAGACATGCATATTCGGCCAAGGGGGAAAAATTAGCTAAAATGTTGAGTTTGATTCATGATTCCGTACATATGTGACTTTAATGTCTAATGTATAAATATGGGCTAAGTGCCTTGTGTTCCTCTTTTCGATGCTCAAATGATTAAATCAATTTATTTGTTTAATTAAGCTCAAGAGCAAAGGGGAACTAAATCCGATAAAGGGAAGGAAAAAGTGGTCGAATAGCTATCGGAATCGTTCGACAACACCCGAGGTAAGTTCTTGAGTAAGAGAGCTTAAATTATGATGTGATTAGATCATGTTTTAAGCAAATTAAAATCATGCTCTTTGTGTGGCTATTGAGCCGAATTTGCAAGAATGATAAATGTCTTGTGTTTGAGTTTTGCTAACGAAAATGAAATACGAATGGGCCATGATTTATTGTTAAATGTGCATGGTTATTTGAATGATGTCCGGGCTAAGTCCCGAAGGCTTGTGCTAAGTGACAATATCCGGACTAAGATCCGAAGGCATTTGTGCGAGATACTAATTCCGGGCTAAGCCCGAAGGCATTTGTGCGAGATACTAATTCCGGGCTAAGCCCGAAGGCATTTGTGCGAGATACTAATTCCGGGCTAAGCCCGAAGGCATTTGTGCGAGTTACTAAATCCGGGTTAAGTCCCGAAGGCATTTGTGCGAATTACTATAACCGGGCTATGTCCCGAAGGCATTTGAACGAGGAGCTATATCCGGTTAAATTCCGAAGGTACGTGATTTGGGAATGAATGAACTTGCTGTGAAATTCCAGTTAATACTCTCGAAACATCCCAACATTGAGGTATGTTTCGTATGTGCTTGAATTTAGTTGAGCCCTTACAAATAAGTATTCGCTCAGTTGATAAACGAGCTACCGGCCTTTGGCTGAGTTGATCTTTTGTGTATGTACATAAGGGTTGATAATGTGAAGCAAGTACGATATCGTAAATTTGTGCATATGAAATTATCCGTTTAGCTATATGAATGCTATACTTTTGTTGTGCTGGAATTCCTTGCTCAAAACTTACTAAGCATAAATTGCTTACTCCGTTTCATTGCTCCTCTGTTTTATAGATTTGGTTCTCCAACTATCGGACTCGGGATCTTGAAGTCAAAGTCGCCCACACTATCAAAGCCCCCCCTTTTGGTACAATTTTGGTTGAACTTCGAAATGGCATGTATAGGACTACCCGTTTGTTGTGGGTCGTGGACCCTTTGGACTTGTATAAATTTTGGATAGCCATGCGAAAATGGCTTATATGTGTTTGAGTATAATGTTATAATCATTTGGTGTGGATATGCTTGACAAGGATTGGCCACGGGGATGGTTAATCACTTTCATAAATTGTGCGATTTATGCAAAAAGGGCTAGTTGAATCATGGAAACCATGAAATAGGTAAAGTCTACCTTAAAGGCAGATGCTGACAGCAGCAGTGATGTAGATTTGGAAAATCACTAAAAATAGTAGGAATGGAATTAAATAGTGAATAAATTATGTAAACAAACCTTGATTAATCTACTTTCATATAAAAGTAACGAAACAATCATACGGACAGTATGTTAAGAGATATTCAGGTTCTCGTGAGACAAGGCCAGAATGGTTTCTGGATTCTCTGTTCCAACTTTGGAAATTCATTATAAATTAACCAGAGATAATTAGGAGTGATACCATATATTTATAGATTCCTTTCTGAGTCTAATTTCTATAGAAACAAACGGCATCAGTATTGGAGCCCTGTACAAGGAGATATCCAAGTCGTAATGCGCAAAGGTCAGGGTAGTCGATCCCTGTAACATGGGAGACTTTGACTAATAAACTGTACTAATTGGCCCGACCAAAAATTCTAGAAAAAAATATGTAGATGGGCATATGAGTTTAGTTTCAGGGAAAAATCACGAAACTGATTTTCGAGTTTTGAAACTCAAGATATGATTTTTAAAGCGACTAGTACGCAGATTGGCAGTGTCTGGGAAATATTTTTTATAAGGGGTTTAAAGTCTGTTAACACCTCGTGTTCGACTCCGGTGTCGGTCTCGGGTTCGGGGTATTACAGAGGCCCAAAAATAAGTAATAGAAGTGAATCAGAACTTGTTCAGGTGCTCCAAAATTTTTTCATAATTTAAAAAAAAAAGTCAATATAATCCCTTTATAAACATCTAACCTTCCCTGCAATTTTCAAACTGCAACCAAAAAAAATTTATACTCAAATACACTTATATCATAACCAATTCATTAACATAGTAATTTAATAATTAAACATTTATAATACCATTCAAATTGACTAATAACTTGATTTATTTTCCATTCAAACTTTATGCCAAATTCTATGATATGCTCTTTAACATTTCACTTAAAACATAGTTCAAAACATTACAAAACATCCATACTTTATAACTGAAATCATATAGCATTATTAAGTGATCAAAACAACACCTATGTACATTGCATTTTTACCAAAAGAAGAATACATCACCAAGTTTTTGTGCTGGAGTTGGGATTGCTTTGGATGCTAGACCGAGACTCTGTACTCCTATTGACCTGCGCACGGAAACAACTGTACGCTGAATATTTCATATTCAATGGTATTACCATAATTCAAATTATAACAATAATAATAAAACAGAAACATCAAACATATAATGTATAAGTCATATATACAAATTTAAACTCAAATTTCATATTTCAACAATAACAATTCATCAATTGATATCATATATCCACAATTTGAATTTTGGACACGTCATGAACCTTAGGTTCATTCCTCAATCTCATATAACATTTCAATTCACAATTCAACTTTTTCATCTTATTTCAATAGCTCAATTGATCAAACTCATTCGATTTATCATTTCATTATTTACCCCTATTAACAAAACTTGGACCTTGGCAGAGACACGGATCCAACCAAACACTCCAGTATGGCACCCAGTGCCTCGTCGGATAGTTCAAAGCAACAAGTTGACACCTAGTGTCTCATCGATGAAGTCGAAGAAAGTTGGTACCCAGTATGTCATCGAATCTATCCGAAAAATATAGTGACACCTAGTGCCTCGTCGACTCGAGGTCGAAGTATCCCTGAACTCTTCCAATCCTATGGCATGCCAACTATATCCGACTCAGCCCTACTAGTTAATAGGGTCTCCAAATACACATTTCAATTCAATTTCACTCTTTCACTTTCAATCACAATTCAACTCAAAATTCACTTTTCCATTTTCAAGTCAAAATTCTTCTCAATTCCACACATATATTCATCATTCAATTGAATTTCTTTCAACTTAATAATAATACTTACCTTATATTTCACTTACTATACATATAAATTTAAATATAGCATTAAATAATAAGTAATTTGAATTATAGTAATACAAATCGTAAATCTCCCATTTTAGTCCTCGATAGCTTTCTCCTTTCCTTTCGTTGTTGATGCCTCGGGTTCTTTTTTAGCTGCGAAAATAATAATAATTTACATTATTAATTACAGCACTGATTTACAATAATTAATTGAATGTCTTTTCAATTTATACCCTAATTCCAATTTAATCCTAATTAACTCATTTACTTTTCTAACTCAATTCACACTTCATTTCTACTTAATATCTTGCCATATTCAACTTAACTATTCAATGTTCATATTAAAACCTTAATTTGAAACTTCTTTCAATTTAATCCCTATCATGTAAAACTTATAAATTACTTTACAATTCAATCCCCTTTTTCAATTCTATCTTGAAATTCATTAAATTAAACCCCTAATTCATTATTTTGTTCAACATAAACTATGTTCAAAAACCTAAAAACTTCCAAAACCTCAACTTAATTTCAAAAAAAATCAACATTAACTAAAAAGGACTTAATTGACTTACCAATTTAAACTCCAAGCTTTAATACCTTAATTTCCCCCTTTTCTTTCTTTCCCTTTTTCTTTCTCCCTATTCGAATGCTTCTCTATTTCTTTTCTACTTCATTTCTTTCCTTTATTCTTTTAGTTTCCTTATTCTTTTATGTTTATTTCATTTATTAATTTAATAATAATAATAATTTTTATAATAAATATCTATTTAATAACAAATATTTATATTACATTTGTACACACATATATTTTACATTTGTCTATTATCATCACCATCCAATTGTCCTTATTTTATTTATTTTATATAATTTAATATTTTAATATAATAAAAATCTATTTACTTAACTAACAAGTAATTAAATAAATATATTACAATTGTACAAATATAATTATTACACATGTATATTTTTATTACCATACATTTGTCTTTATTTTAATTTACTTCATAATATAATAATATAATATCAATTAAATAATAATAATAACTTAATTAATGTATTAAATCTAAGAAAAATCTTAGATTTTTCAATTCATTTACCGCCTCAATTAGGAAAAATAGCATAATTGCCATTTTGGTCCTTTATATTTTCTTTTAATCTATAATTCAACTTTTTCCCTTTATTCAATTTAGTCATTTTCCTTAATTATTCTTAATTAAGCTAAACTCACTTAAGTAAAGCCTAATTAAACACACAACTAGACTCTCAAATATTCCTAATAAATATTTATGAACTCGGTTTACTAAGACGGAGGCCCGATACTACACTTTTCTTATGCTCGTGAATTTTTGGGTCATTACAGAAGCATATCTTGCAAAATCTGTATCACGCGTTCATATTGACCATCTGTCTGAGGATGGAATGAGTACTGAAATGAAACTGTATAATTAGAGCTTTTTGTAATCTGCTCCAGAATTGATATGTAAATCGACGATCTCTATCTGAAATAATGGAGACAAGTACTCCATGCAATCTAACAATCTTAGAGACATATCATTCAGTCAATCTATCCAAAGAAAAATCCATACGTACCGAAATAAAGTGTGCAGACTTTGTCAACCGATCGATGATTAGCCAAATAGCATCTTTCTTCTTTGGAGACTAGGGTAATCCCGATACAAAGTCCATGATAATTCTTTCCCATTTCCATTCTGATATTGTAACTGGCTAATAATCTCGAAGGCAACTAATGTTCAGCTTTTACTTGCTGACATGTTAAACATTTTGATACAAACTTAGAAATATCCCCTTTCATTCCCAGCCACCAGTACATCTTTTTCAAGTCATTATACATTTTGTTACTTCCCAGATGAACGTACATAATACTATTATGAGCTTCATTCAAAATCTTTTGTACTAATTATGAATTCTTCGGTACACATATTCTGCCTCTGAATAACAAACAACCATCGGCCCAGATTTAAATTCTAAATCAAGATTCGACTAACACTGAATTTGTTTTGCTTGTAACTTACTATCATATTTTTTAGCTTCAGTAATTTGCTACAAAAACGTCGGTATAGCTTTTAACTCAGCTATAATTGAACCATCATCTGATAACATCAATCAAGTATTCATAGCTCACAAGGCAAACGGGGATTTTCTACTCAGAGCATCAGCAACTACATTGGCTTTTCCCTGATGGTAATCAATAACCAAATCATAATCATTCAATAATTCAAGCTGCCTGCGTTGTCTCAAATTCAAATCTTTTTGTGACATCAAATATTTCAAACTTTTATGATCAGGGAATATATGACATTTTTCACCAAACAGATAATGTAGCCATATTTTCAATGCAAACACAATTGCTGCCAATTCTAGATCATGTATCGGGTAATTTCTTTCATGTGGTTTTAGCTGTCTTGAAGCATAGGCTATTACTTTACCTTCTTGCATCAAAACATAGACAAAACCATTTAACGATGCATCATTGTAAATTATAAATTCCTTACCCAATTCTGGCTGAACTAACACAGGTGCTTTTGTCAGTAAGGCCTTCAACCTATCAAAGCTCTGTTGACACTTATCAGACCACTTGAACTTCACATATTTTTGCAACAATCAAGTCATCGAAAAAGCTATCATTGAAAACCCTTTTACAAATATCTAATAATATCCAGCAAGTCCTAGAAAACTTCTGACTTCAGACACATTCTTTGGTGGATTCCAATTTACAATAGTTACAATTTTACTTGGATCTACTCGAATACCCTTTGCAGATACAATATGTCCAAGAAAACCAACTTCCCGTATCCAAAATTCACATTTACTGAATTTAGCATACAACTATTTTTCACGTAATGTTTGCAGCACAATTCTCAAATGTTCAGCATGTTCATTTTCATCTCGAGAATAAACCAAAATATCATCAATAAATACCACCACAAACCTGTCTAAATATGGTCTAAAAATTTTGTTCATCAAATCCATAAACACTAACGATGTATTTGTCAAACTGAATGGCATCATAAGAAACTCACAATGTCCATACCTGGTTCTGAAAGCTTTCTTTGGCACATCTGAGTCTTTTACCCGTAGCTGATAATAACTAGAAAGAAGATCAATCTTTTAAAATACAGTGACCCCCTTCAGTTGATCAAATAGATCATCAATGCGAGGCAATAGATATTGTATCTTTGTTAAGTTGTCTGTAACACCTCTATCCCTAATCGTTGCCGGAATAGGTGAGGAGCATCACCAGATGGACAGAACATTTCAAAACAATATAGAGTCAGAGATATTATATAACAATGATACTTAGGTATTCATCAACAATTCATCCATTCAGAAGGTTTACGAAACCTAAAACATACATTTAAAAAAGGTCTGGACTAAACCGAACACATTCAAAATTTTCAGAACTTAACCAAATCTTTCAAAACTATTAAAGTCATACACCCGTGTGACTAAGCTGTGTGACACACACAGGCACCAGACACGCCCATGTGATCCAATCGTGCCAAAAAAAGGCCCTATACTGACTTTTTCACACGGCCATGTGCCATGGCCATGTGGTACTTAGATAGATACTGACTTAAGCCTACGGCCATATGACACACCCGTGTCCCCTGATCATGTGGCACAATGTAGGCTTGGTTTAAGCCAATTTTGCCACCCCTTTTTGGGTTCAATCCTACAAGCAATAATATACAACAATCATACCAAAATTTTCAACCAATTCTATGCTCAAAATGGCCAAATCACCATAGAACATAGACATTACAAACATACACCAAAACTATGCACAAACTTATCATTTGTTAACCAACTATCATTACCTAACATATATACAATTCAAAACTTACAAAATTAGACATTCTAGCCTATACATGCCATACTTTAAAATTTACACTTTTAAAAGTACCAAAATGAGATCGATAGTGTGGTGACAACCCTCGATTATCCCCGAGCCTTCAGTAGCTACGATAACTGTAAAACATACAGAAATCAAATAGAGTAAGCTACAAAGAGCTTAGTAAGCCAAATACAATTGGTCTAACTACTAAAGCATATAAGTACAATTTAACATTAAAGATTCATAGTCGTTTCATAAATAATTCATAAGTTTAACCATGCTTCTTTGTTTACATATATGTCATGCTTCATTTCCAAATTCCATACATATTTCACAGAGACAGAGTCTTTCATATTCAGAAATTTAGTACGATACAAAACGTACCTGTATAGGTTATACATTTCATATACTCATTCTCATATTTCATACTCTATCATCAGACGATTCAGATACTCATACACAAGTACAATGCCTACGTCCCGGACGTGGTCTTACATGTAATTCAATATCAATGCCTCTACCCCAGTGTAACGCCCCAAAAATTGGGCCTAGAAGAGTTGGGCTTTGAGTCTGGGATTCGGAAAGAAGAAAACCTGAATAATTAAGAAGTTTTAATTATTATCGTTTAAGAAAGAATTTTTACTACTAGAAAATTTTTACTATATTTATTATTACGAATATTTTAAATTTTTATGAAATTTTAATTAGTATTATGAGATAAAATTATTATTATTAGAAAAATATTACTGTAAGTATGTTTGAAATTTTTTTTTATGAAAATTATTATTATTTACTGTATTATTAATATTTGAAATTTTTATAAAATTATTATAATTATTATTATATGGAAAAAAAAGAGAAGATAATAGTTATAAAAGTATTGTTGTTTTGGTGTTTAAACTCTAGGAAAAAAATTGTTTTAATTTGGCCTCTTAAGGGAATCTGGGTAGTAGGCTTCATTAATAAATTAGGGCTAAGTTTTAGCACAAGCAGGCATCTGGCCCAGTGGCTAAGGACGCTAGGGAGGAGCCTCGGTTCAAGGCACGGCGTACGCAATTTGGGTTTTTTTAAAATATGCAGATCGTGGCTAGAATAAGGGTTAAGGGGAGTTACGGGTATAATTTAACATAAAGAGCGCCTGTGGCGCAGTGGCAGCAGCGTGGTGGACATATGGGGAGGGCGCATGTTCGATTCTGTACGCGAGCGAATCTTGTTTTATTTTTAAAGTGGGCCAGAACTAAAGAAGGTAAGGTTTATAATTTATTGTGACCATATATTAGCAAGGAAGGAAGCCTGGTGTAGTGGCCAGCAGCACGGGCGTTGGCGCAAGGCGGACGGAGGTCTGGGGTTCAAGTCCAGGCGAAGGTATGTTTTAATGTTATATTTTTAAAATGAACGGGACTTCAGCAGGTAACCTTTAAGATAAAATGTGACGATATATCATTGTATTATTTGGTCTACGTACCGGAACTGATAACATTCGAGATTATGCAGGATTATACACAAAAGATCCTTTTTTGGCTCTCTCTTTAGCTCTATGTCTCTTATCTCTAGGAGGTCTTCCTCCACTAGCAGGTTTTTTCGAAAAACTCCATTTATTCTGGTGTGGATGGCAGGCAGGCCTATATTTCTTGGTTTCGGAGGAGTCGGCTGAGTGGTGGACTGCTGCTCAGCAGTGGAGAGTTTGAATTAATTCAAACTTTGATTTTGGCCATGAATTAAGGAGAATGAAGGAATTAAAATTGGAAAAGGATTTTATTTTATTCTAATCTTATCTTATCTCTTTTTGCTCATATTCTTTTCTATTTTTTTCCCAAAAGCTGAACAATTCTCTCATTTTTTTTATTATTTTCTTTCCTTCTCTCATCTCTTCCCCTCTTCTCTTTTCTTTCTCCTCTTGCCGATTGTTCTTAAGCTAAGCCCTCTCTTTTCTCTTCCATTATTTCTTCCACAAACTCTCTACCTCTCATTCTTCCTCTCTTTCATTTATAGTAAAAGCCGAACCTATCATTCTTTTCATTGCTAACCGAATAGCAACAAGCCAAATCCCGAAGGAGTCAAAGGAAGTCGATTTCTTTATAAAGGTATACACTTGTTCTTTTTCTTTTTAGCTGATTCCTGTTATTTTAAAAAGCCTTTCAACTCTTTTGTCAACACCTTTTTGGTCCATAACCACTTTTTCTTCAGTAACCCAAAAGCCGAAATCAGTGAAGCTAGTGGGGGTGCCGAATCTTTGTTGACCAGCAACTCTCTATTTCCTTATCACTTGTTGGTGTTCAATTCCCTCATCTTTTAGGCATAACGGATTCAAGAGGAGAAAGACTGTGGTAAGTGCTCGAACTCTAAACGATTCCTAGAGTATCTAGTGTCCAAAAGCTGAAACCCCTCTAGTTTGGGGAAGTGGCCGAATATGGGTATAGGCCTTATAGGGTTCTTCTTTTAATATTTTTATGGTTTCTATAGTGTAGGAGCAGCAAGGCGTAGTGTCGACTTGGATTAGCTTGGATCACCGGAGTGGCTAGATCTCGTCATAAATCTCGGCAAAGGTAAGGTTCCTAAGGCCATTATGGATGGTGGCCGAATGTGTAAGTATTAATATTAGAGGATTCTTGATTTGGTTCAATTATTGTGAGTTGATCTATTAACGGTTGATTATAGGAGAAATAACATAGGAGATCTCAACAAGGAATATCGCAAACAGGTGTGTAACGAACCCTTTTTCATAGCTTAAAGCGATAAATGCCGAAAAGTCGAAATGCCAACACTCTGGCAATTTGAGGACAGGGCCCAATGGGCATTCGGGCCCATTTAAGTAAAATTGGTAGAATATGAAAACTTGTTAAATTGCCCATCGAGACTGATAAAACCGTTATGGAATATAGGCTGAATAGGCCTAGATGACAAAATCGGCTAAGTAGGGCCATTAGGGGTTTTTAGGCCCAATAACTCGATTTCGCTAAAAATGGGCCAGAATCACTGTTTGTACCCATGAATTGTTAGTAACTGTTAATGAACATGGAAACCCTAATTTTTGGTAAAAATTACAGAATTACCCTTATAATATGAAAATAACTGTTTTGCCCCTAGGTAAAAATGACCATTATCCCCTAGGGTTTAAATATGAATTTAATACATGGGATTTTGATAAACATGGTATGTATGATATGCACATGACATGTATGATATGCACATGATATGTATGATATGCACATGGTGTATTCATAAATGCATTGGGTTGGGTTTATATGGATGGAGGAAGTGCAAAAGGGCTTATGCCCCAGTTATTAAAGGGCTTATGCCCCAGTTATTAAAGGGCTTATGCCCCAGTTATTACAGGGCTTATGCCCCAGTTATTAAAAGGGCTTTTGCCCCAGTTATTAAAAGAGGCTAGGCCTCCAGTTATATGATAAAGCAGCTATGCTGCCAGTGGAGAGTTATGGCAGGGTGGGTCGAGTTAATCCCCACATGGTGTGTTGGTTGGTACGGGTGGAGAGTAGCGGATGGCGGGTTGAGTAGTCTCCCCAAATGGGCTTGCATTCTCTCATTGACATTACATGTGATATTGGAATGGGCCTATGGGCCATACCGTTTACAGTAAAGGCTTCGGCCCAGTAATATGAAATATGAAAAGACTTCGGCCCAATGTTATGAAATATGAAATATGAAAAGGGCTACGGCCCAGTACATGTTGAGTTTGGATTTGGGCTTAGGCCCAACAGGCTGTTATTGTTTTAGGCTCTAAAAGGGGCTTGTTGCACATTGAGTTTCCAAACTCACCCCCTTTCCTTAACCTTGCAGGTGAGCCTTGATGTGGGGACTTGGGCCGGAGGGGATTCAGAGTAGCCATGGTGATCGCCTTTGGACTTTTAAATAAGCGTTGGTTTTTTATTAAATTATTATTTATTTTTGGGTTATAATAAGGCCATTTTAACTTTCTTTTTATTTCTTTTCGGGATTATTTTAATTTTAATAACTTTAAACCTGGTTGATAATTATTCAAATGGGCTAGACTTAGGACGTGTTTTCAAAACGATACTTGTTTTCAAAATAGCTCAACGCCACGATTAATCGATTTATCAAAGACGTCCACTTAAACAAATTTAAACTCGATATAACAAAGTGTGGCTATGGTTGTGGGCATGTCTAGGATTGGATCCAATCAAAGAGCTTGGTACTTAAGCAGCCTTCATGGCTCACCTCCTCTGTCTCGGATACCTACCTGGTGCCCAGCTTCAATACACTTTGTTAACAAAAAAATATATAGTTTTTAAAAACACTAAGACGGAACGTGGGTTTCAACTCCAATGTGGCACGTCAGATTCGGCCATAACGTCTGGGCCGGGTTTGGGGTGTTACACCTAGAAAAGGTCTTACACGAAATCAGATACAATGCCAATGTCACAGACATGGTCTTATACGTAAATCTCAATCGAGGCCTGTGTCCCAGATACGGTTTTATACGATATCTCAAATAGATGTCAATGTTCCTTTAGAAGTATACAGAGCTTTTCGGATACTAACATATTATCAGACTTTACTCAAAAGATATTCATCAGGCTCTCAAGGTCATCCAATACAGATTACAGTTTATATATGTGGAAATTAGTCAATTTAACACATAATTGTAATTTGACTTACCTCGTACGGATTTCAGAGGAAACGAGTCGACTATTCAACTATTTTGGACTTCCATCGATCTAAGTCTGATTTTCTTTGTTCTTGATCTAATACAGTTCAAATTCAACTATTCAATCATTCATTTCATTCAAAATAATCCATGAACACATATTTAGGGCACTTTTCATTTTAGCGCTTACATTTTCACACTTTGACAATTTAGTCCATTTTTCACAAAATCACAAATATGCAAAAATTCACCAAGACTATAGCTTGGCCGAATATACATGGCTTCTATACAAGTCCGAATAACATATTTAATTTACAATTTAGTCTCTCAAAACTCATTTTCACAAATTAGCCCCAAATAGCTTATTTCATCAAAATTCAAAGACAAAACTTATAAATCATCTATCAAGCCTTCATAATTCATCCAAAAACATTTCAAAAATCATGATATCAATAATGGCATTTCATGAAATCTTTAATAGAAATAGAAATTCAGACATGGGCTTTGAAGAACACGAAGCAACGATCACAGAAACGTAGAAATTATCAAAAGCGGACGAAAATTCATGCCTTAATCAAGCCTTGCATTAGCCGAATCCCTAAAGCCTTTTTCTTTTATTTTATTTCTATTTTGGAAAGTATGGATGAACAATGGCTTTATTTTATGCTTTTGTCTTTTTTTGTTAATATTCATTTAATACATAAATTACCTAACCATCCATTAAAATTATTTCAAATTACAAATTGCCAAACCATGTCTTCCACTAACATATATTTGGATTTCTTTCATCATAAGGACCTCACCTTTAATAAGCCAACCCAAATAGGCACTTTAACAATTAGCTTGCAACTTTTTCATTTCACGAGATTAAGTCTTTTTTCACAATTAAGCACAGAAACAGACAAATTAAATCACAGAATTTCACAAATGCAAATTTATTCATCATGGACACAGAAAATAATATCAAAATATTTTTTAGACTCAGATTTGTGGTCCTGAAACCACTATTGCGACTAAGGTCTAAATCAGACTATTACAATTCTCCCCCCTTAGGGATTTTCGTCCCCGAAAATCATACCATTAAACAAATTCGAATATTGTTGTCTCAAAACATCTTCAGACTCTCACGTGGCCTCTTCAACACCGTGATGATGCCACATCACTTTAACTAAAGGAATTTTCTTATTTCGTAACTCTTTAACCTCACGGGCTAAAATACGGATCGGCTTTTCTTCGTAAGTCATATCAGACTGGATTTCAATCTCAGAAGGGGATATCACATGAGACGGATCAAATCTGTATCGTCGAAGCATCGATACATGAAATACATGATGAATCTTTTCTAACTCAGATGGTAGCCTCAATCTATAAGCAACCGGTCCAACTCGCTCGATGATTTCATACGGTCCAATGAACCTCGGACTCAACTTCCCCTTTTTACCAAATCGGAACAGTTTCTTCCACGGAGATACTTTCAGAAACACTTTATCACCGATCTCAAATTCGATATCTTTTCGTTTTAAATCCATATAAGATTTCTAATGATCAGAGGCAGCTTTTAGACTATCTCGAATGATCAAGAATACAACATCTCAACATATCCTCAAGAATCTGAATAATCCATTCAGATTGACCATCTGTTTGCGGAAGAAAAGCAGTGCTAAACTGCAATTTAGTACCTAGAGCATCTTGAAATTTCTTCCAAAATCACGATGTAAATCTCGGGTCTCTATCTAACACTATCAACAAGGGCACACCATGCAATCTCACAATTTCGAAAATATATAACTCAGCCAATTTATCGAGTGAACAATTAGATCGTACTGAATAAAATGAGCTGACTTTGTCAATCTGTCAACTACAACCTAGATCGAATCTTTCTTTGTTGGAGACAGAGGTAAACCCGAAACAAAATCCATGGTCACTCGATCCCATTTCTACTCCAGAATCATAATCGGCTGTAATAACCCAGATGGCATTTGATGTTCAGCTTTAACTTGCTGACAGGTTAAACATTTAGAAACAAAATCAGAGATATCTCTTTTCATTCCCGGCCACTAGTATAGTTGTTTCAAATCGTTATACATTTTCGTACTTCTCGGATGTACAGAAAATCTACTACAGTGAGCTTCACTCAAAATCATCTAAATTAACTCTGAATTTCTCGGAACACAAAGTCTATTTCTGAATCTCAAACAACCATCAACATCAACCAGGAATTTAGAATCACACAGAGTTCGTTTTGCTATCAATTTATTGTCATATTTCTGAGCCTCGCAGATCTATTGTATAAACAAAGGTTTTGCTTTCAGTTCAGCACAAACCAAGGTATCATCAGACAGTGCTAAATGAGCGTTCATAGCATGCAATGTAGACAATGATTTTCTACTCAGAGCATCAGCAACAACATTAGCTTTGCCCGGATGATAATCAATCACAAGTTCGTAGTCTTTTAACAGTTCTAACCATCTTCTCTGTCGCAGATTCAAATCTTTTTGTGTCATTAAATACTTCAGACTTTTATGATCAGAAAATACATGACATTTCTCACCAAACAAATAGTGACACCGGATATTCAAGGCAAACACAATTGTAGCTAACTTAAGATCGTGCGTCGGATAGTTCTTTTCATGCGACTTTAACTGTCTCGAAGCATAAGCCATAACTTTTCCTTCTTGCATTAGAACACCACCCAGACCAATCAACGAAGCATCACTATAAATTATAAATTCTTTACCCGATTCAGGTTATACTAACACCGGAGCTTCAGTCAACAAAGTCTTCAAATGATCAAAACTGTTCTGGCATCTTTCAGACCACTCAAACTTCACATCTTTCTGGAGCAACTTTTTCAATGAAGTTGCAATCATCGAGAAACCTTTTATGAATCTTCTATAATAACCAGCGAGTCCCAAAAAACTATAGACTTTAGATACATTCCTCAAAGGTTTCCAGTCCAAAATAGTTGAAATTTTGCTCGAATCAACCCGGATGCCGGAGGCTGATACGATATGACCCAAAAAATAAACTTCTCTCAACCAGAACTCACATTTACTAAACTTTGCATATAATTGTTTATCTCGCAGAGCCTGTAGCACTATTCTTAAATGCTCGGCATGTTCAAATTCATATCGTGAATAAATCAATATGTCATCAATGAATACAACCACAAATTGATCTAAATACGGTCTAAAAATTCTATTCATCAAATCCATAAAAATAGCAGGTGCATTCGTTAATCCAAAAGGCATAACTAAAAATTCATAATGCTGTACCTCGTTCTAAAAGCAGTTTTCGAAATATCAGAATCCTTTACTTGCAACTGGTAGTAACCTGATCTCAGATCTATCTTAGAAAACACGGTAGCACATTTCAACTGATCAAATAAATCATAAATTCTAGGCAAAGGGTATTTGTTCTTTACAGTCACTTTATTAAGTTGACGGTAATCAATACACATTCTCATTATACCATCTTTCTCTTTCAAAAATAAAACCAGTGCACCCCATGGTGAAAAGCTCGGTCTAGCAAATCCTCGATCGATCAATTCTTGCAACTGAGATTTCAAATCTTTTAATTCGGTCGGAGCCATTCTATACGGAGCTATCGATATCGGAGTAGTACCAGGTACTAATTCAATGCCAAACTCAACTTCTCAAATCGGAGGCAAACCATGTAGTTCTTCAGAAAACACATCAGAGAATTCACAGACAACAGGCACTGATTCAACTTTCTTATCATTCACTTTTGAATCTAACACATAAGCCAGTAGGCTTCACAGCCTTTCTTCACATATTTTTGTGCTTTCATTGCAGATATCACAGCTGGTAGTCCATCCAAATCACTAGACTCAATTCAAATTATCTCATCATTCTTACACCTTAGATAATGACTTTTTGTTTGCAATTCACAATAGCATCGTGCAAAGTTAACCAGTCCATTCCCAGAATTATATCAAATTCATCAAAAGGTAAAAGCATCAGATCAGCAGGAAAATAGATATCTCGAATCAATAACAGGCAATTCTTGCAGACTTTATCAACCAAAACACTTTTGCCTAAGGGGTTTGATACTATAATTACGAATTCAGTAGACTCTACAGGCAAAGTCTTATTGTGCACTAAATTCATACAGATATAAGAATGCGTTGATCCAAGGTCTATCAATACAATCACAGAAGTATCATAAAGAGTAAAAGTACCAGTAATCACATCTGGAGACAAGGCTTCCTCACGAGCTAGGATAGCATAGGCTCTGGCAAGTGCTCTGGCCTCAAATCTAACAGCAGTATCCCCAATAGCTCTTTGACCACCACTTGCATTTCTCGAATTTCTGGAAGGTCTACCTCTAGTTGAAGTGTTACTCAATCTCGGATTCTGTACATTCTCTCTCTCAACAGGTTCAGAACAGTCTCTTACAAAATGATCCAGAGATCCACATCGGAAATAGGCTCGGTCATTCAATCTATAATTTCCCAAATATCTTTTACCACAGTGTTTACATTCAGGTTTCTCAAATCGGACATTTCCAACACCTGCAACAGAGGTAGTTGGGGCTCTGGAGTTCGAATACGATCTAGCTCAATCTCGGTTCGAATGTCCCACATTAGCATTTGAACTGTTATGATCATTTCTGAATTTCTTTGACCCAGACTGAAATAATTTACTCGAAGATCTCTTTCTAGCATCTCTAGCTTTAGAATAAGCTTTTCTTTTCTCTTTACCTAATTCTTCGGCTTTACAAGCTCGCTCAACGAGCACTAACATTTCTTTAATCTCCAAAATCCCTACTAACAGACAGATATCTTCATTTAGTCCATCTTCAAACCTTTTTCACATTATTTCTTCATTCGATACACATTCCCGAGCATACTGGCTCAATCTCACAAATTCACGTTTATATTCAGTAACAGACATACGACCTTGTTTAAGCTCGAGAAACTCTTTACATATCTGATCAATGAATCTCTGGCTAATGTATTTCTTCCAAAATTTAGCTTGGAAAAAATCTCAAGTAACCCGTTCACTCGGAACTACAGATATTAAAGTTTTACACCAATGATACGCTGTATCACTCAGAAGTGAAACGGCACATTTAACACATTCCTCAAGATTTAGAGACATTTCATCAAACACTCGTATTGTATTCTCTAACCAGAATTTGGCTCTTTCAGCATCATTCATTGTAGCTCAGAATTCTTCAGCCCCATACTTTCTAATCTTATCAACTGGTGGTCAACTTAGCTAAACTGGACTCACCGAGGGCATAGCAGGAGTTTAAAAAGGATTAACCGGGGGTGGAGGTTATTGTACAGCAAGATTGGTTCTAATATATTGAGTTAAAAAATCATTCATCATCTCATAGAAGGCTTGCTTAGCCTAGTTATCATGGCTACTCATAGCCGGTTGTGAATCATCTACACCATCTCTTGCACGGGGGCAGGCGCATTGCTTTCAGCATCGTCAGCTACGGCTCTATTGGGATCCATTGCCATATAAAAGCACATTTCAATGTCAGAATTCATTACACTATCACAGTTTCAGATATATGGCATGCAAATCTAGACTCACATACGCTATGTGTAACATTCTAAAATAGGGCCCAAATGGAACAGTGGTTGCGAAACCACAAATTCGAGGTAGAAAAATTTATTTTATTATTATTTTGAAGTTCATGATAGGATTGCATGATTGTGTGAAAATTTTGTGATGAAATTCTATGCATAGAGTGCTTAAGTTGAGGTTAGGGACTAAATCGAATAATTTGCAAAACTTGCATTCTAGAAGTTTTTAGTATGAAATTGCTTTGGAAAATTAATTAGGAGGGTTTAAATAACAATTTGACCAATTTTAAGTTCATGGAAAAAATTAGGACATGGAAGGATTTTTTTTACAGTTTAGTAAGGAGGGGCAATTTGGTCATTTGGATATTAAATGAATTAAAAAGGGAAAAATAACACAAAATTTGTTATCATCTTCTTTAATTGCTGCAAAATTTTTGCTCTCTCTATAGCTAGGGTTTCTTCAATTTTAAAGCTCCATAGTAAGTAATTCCAAGTCCCGTTTTTAATGTTCTTTACATTTTCGGAGTCCCGGTAGTTTGATAAAAGCTTATGCTAGCAATAATTTAAGTTAGGGTTCATATTTGGAAAAATACCCATAGGTGAAAAGTTTTTATTTTGATGTTTTATGATAGAATATGAGGTTTTAGATTATGTTAGAAAACTTGTGCTACTCGGTTTTAGGTAAAAACGGGTAAAAGGGCTTAATCGGTAAAAATACCTAATAGTCATAAGTGCATGTTAGACTGTGAATTTGATGCTGCCATAGAAGGGAAAAATGATCAGTATGTCATAAAACATAAGAATAAGGGATAAATTTTAATTCCCGGGCCTAGGGGAAAAAGTGTAAATACGCAAAAGTTTAGGGGCAAAAATGTAATTTTTGTAAAGTTTGAGTAAAGGACTATTTTGATACATGTGAATATTAAGTAAGTTAAATTTGCTATTATAGATCAAGAAGAACGAAATTTGAAAGTAGATTGGGGAAAAGAAAAAGTAAAGGACTAAAGTGTAAAGTTTAGTCACATTTTGTATCGAGGTAAGTTTATAGTAAATAAATGCAATATTCTTTTATTTTACATTATTATTGTCAATTTCCAGCATTGATATACTTATTTTTTTGAGAATATTTAAAGTCGAATTAAAGGCGAAGTGACAGAGAAAAAGCATTAGGAAGCCCCGTTTGAACCTTAGGAATGTTAGGATATTGGGGTTGACAGGACAGGACAAGACAGAAATGAGCCATGTAAGTCCATATCAGATATATGGCTTTGGAGACAGGAATGAGCCATATAAGCCCATATTAGATATATATATGGCATTGGAGACAGGAATAATTCATGTAAGTCCATGTCGAAGACATGGCATTGGCAGGATATTGATAGACAGGAACGACCCTAGTATCCTTAGTATTCCCAGTGGTTCTGTAACACCCCTATCCCGTAACCGTCACCGGAATAGGTAAGGGGCATTACCGGACTTGTAACTCATGTTAGAACCGTAAAATTTTGAACTTTTTCTTAAAATAAAGATCATTCATTTAAATAAGTACTAAGCACAGCCAGGGATAAAATTTAAACTTCTCTAAGTAAACATTCAAAAGATGCCATTTTCGCATGGCTTATATACATTAACCAAAATATTCTTCCGCCACTAGTCTATTCTATACATGCCATAAAATAATTCAAAACATAACAGTAACAAGCAGTGGATAGTGATAGTGTGACTAGTTGCTGACGATCCCCGAGCCTGTAGCTTCCAAATGAGATCTATAAAACAGAGGAAACAAAGTAACCGGAGTAAGCATTACAATGCTTAGTAAGTTTTAAGCAGTGTCAACAGATAATAATCAAATTATAACATAGTTGTTCGTATCTTTATTTCACTCTTCCTTCGGGCATACTATCCCTTTACCGAATATGCACATCTCATCATATACAATAGGCAGATAAACTTTCACATAAAAGTGAGCTCATGTGACATAGATATATTGTATAATTTCACATAACCTCTCACACTGATCCGATGTCACATAATCATAAGAATAGTCTCATAGATTGCTCACGTATGCATCACATAACTGCCTTATGATTTAGTTTAAATCAAGCTCACATATAAACTTGGAGTACATACCTGTTTAACCTTTCGCATTGAATATATTTATAAGCAATTCTTATTGCGAAGTCTTATAGCTTTAAACTCTACTCGGATTATCGGCGAGACCTTTAGCTCAGATGAAATCTCCACACGAAGTCAACGGGTCTTAACCCAGACATAGTCACCACATATGGTCATCTGGTCTTTAATCCCGGGTTTAGATCATAGAGTTTCATACATATTTATTCACATGTTACAACATTCACATCGACTATCATATTTGTAATTCATTTACCTCATCAAATATCTAATAAAACACACCTTCCGCCGTTTGTCATTTGGCCACAATATATATATACACATCTCATACATATCTCACATTAGCCATTTGGCTTTACCATATATCCATCTCATACACATTTCGCATTAACCATTCGGCTTTCCCACATATATACACTTCCACGTTCATCACATTGGCCATTCTGCCTTATCACATATATGCAGGTTCACATTTATCACATTGGCCATTCTGCCTTATCACATATATGCATGTTCACATTTATCACATTGGCCATTCGGCCTTATCACATATGTGCATGTTCATATTCATCACATTGGCCATTCGGCCTTATCACACATATGCATGTTCACATTCATCACATTGGCCATTCGGCCTTATCACATATGTACATGTTCACATTCATCACATTGGCCATTCGGCCTTATCACACAAATGCATGTTCACATTCATCACATTTGCCATTCGGCCTTAGCTCATATATACACATTCACATCCATCACATAAAATCCTAAATCAAAATATAAATTTTCATGTATTCACATCACAATTATCCAAATATACTTCACATACGACATATACTTTCACTTTGTCTTGGCTGAATCTACATCTATCATTTCCCAATGAATAATTCAATTTCAAGCCATACTATCATTTCATATTCGAATACTTATAAACTTACAATTTCACAAATTTTAATATCAAAGATCCATCTAACACTCATATATCTTTTTATAATATCACAATTTAGAATTCACGTATGGGTTTAATCAATAGCTTATGAGCAACTAAAACAAGTTTTATCCATGTTTACAGCATAACCACAAATTCTCTACAAGCTGTTTTCCTGAGCAACAGTCGTTAAATTATTTGTAACTGGGGTTACGAAATTCCAAATTATGTGCCGCTAATTTTCCATGAAAATAGACTCGTATATCCTCTATCCACAAAATTCTCAAAATTTTTGGTTTGACCAATCAATACCAGATTTCTCAAAATTTCCCCTATTTTACTGCTTGACTACTCTGACTACTCTTCACTAAGAATTTAATTTCTCATTGTACAGAATTCAGAATGTGTTTTTGTTTATTTTGTTTGAAATTAGACTCATTAAGGAGTCTAAGCGTAAAATTTTATCTTATAATCATTTTTTTACGATTTATAATGATTTTCCGAATACTGAACAGGGGATTTCGGAGCCATTCTGACTCTGTCTCACAAAACTTTGAAAATCTCATTATCGGCAACCCTTTTACTTACACGATTTCTTGTATACGAAACTAGACGCATCAAGCTTTAATTACATAATTTATTTAGCCTTTATCTCAACTCCCACAATTTATGGTAATTTTTCCAAAACACACTACTGCTGCTGTCCGTAGCAGATTTATACAATTTACTCTGTAAAGTTCTCATTCACATATTTAAAACATAATATCATATATGCCGTCATTTAGAAAAGTCATTGACCTTAACGTATATACATAATTCATATTCAACCCGTTTTAAAACTTAAAATTTTCAAAGGAATCAAACTCAATTACTTAAGAACTTACCTCGGATGTTGTCGAACGATTTCAACGGCTATTCGATCACTTTTTCCTTTCCCCCATCCGACTTTGATCCTCTAAGCTCTTGAGCTAAATCAAACAATTTACTTCCCAAATCAAAAATAGTCACACGACATCCATGTACATTTTAGAACCAATTCACTTGAATTAATTGCCCACTTAAGTCTCTCATCATTTCATTTTCAAATTTGTATATTTGGTAAGTCACATTAGACCATTATACAAATAGCTTTGATACATTTTATACTAGCCGAAATGTACCATCAAGATATACTTTACTCAAATAATTTACCTTGGCCGAACATGTACAATGTTTTGTAGCTTAATAATTATAATATAACATCAAGTACTCATTTTACTCATGTGGCCGATTATATACTTAATACATTCGACAAATATGGTTACTTGTATTGACTAAATACCATTTTGTTTCAAGTTCAAAACTCGGCTAATACACATATATACACTAGTAATCAAATACTAACATTTGCACTTCACCTTAATAGCTAGCTTAGCAAACCTTAATTTAACATATAATTGCTCATAACACAATTTAAAGCATCCTCTCCATTCCATCAATTCAAAACACATACATTACTCAATAATATTCAAAATCATATTCGGCCTTAGTACACACTTGTTAGCCGATTTTTCTCCATTTAGCAACTAATGCACATATGTGCTCATTTGTTAGACTCTACTTCACCTAACTACCATTTCTCATCCAAATAACATGAACAACAACCATATTTCTCTTCTACTTCCTACCATGGCCGAATGCTCAGGACACCATACCATTTCAAATTTGGTCATGGGTTAAGCAAAGAGCTTAATGACTAACTCAAAAAAAATGCTAGAAATCCAAGAATCATCCTTGAACTTACATTGATTTAGCTGACCACCATAGCTGAATTTTTTCCAAGCTTTTTCTCTTCTAGTCACGGCAATGAGGAGCAAAGATGACAACTTTGGTTTCTCCTCCCATTACCACATGTTTTATTATTCTTAATTCCTTATTTTATTTTGTAAACTAATAATGCTAATAGAAAATACATATTTTCATCCATGACCCATACCATGGCCGGCCACTACCTATTATAAATGGAAATTTGACATGCAAACCCCTCATTTTTATAACATGCATTAATAGGTCCTTATAGATTAACCTATCACATTTCAAAAGTGTCACACATAAGTCCTATTAACTAAATTCACATGCAATTAACTAAATCGAAGCTTAAAACTTTCACACACTCATATTCACATATTTTAGACAATAAATATTATACTCAAATACTTCAGTGACTCGGTTTAGCGGTCCCGAAACCACTTTCCGACTAGGGTCAATTTAGGGCTGTCACAACTCTCCCCCACTTAAGAAATTTTCGTCCCCGAAAATCTTACCGGCAAATAAGATAGGGTAACTTTCTCTCGTTGAGTTTTCTAGATCCCACCTAGTTTCCTCAACTCCGAACTTACGCTTCAGTGCTTTAACTAACAAAACTTTCTTAGTTTGATCATAATAAATCACAGAGTCCACAAAATTGACATTTACTCACTTACTTTTCATTTCGGTAATAACACACATAGGTATAACACAATTTACTCATCGGTCTGAACCTACGAGGTATAGGCTCGATCCCCACACACAGGTTCTAGCCTACTTAACCCAAAGTCCGAATAAACTCGACAGCCATCAACTAATTAGGCTATTAGCCTAGTATACACTTCACCGGTCCCAAACCTACTAGGCACAAGGCCTGAATAACTCAAATATATATTATATATATTCATTGGGTTCATGACAACACTCATTTAACACCTTATGAAAATATATATATATTTTTTATACATGTAACTTAGATAATCTTTCACACACCCATTCATCAATAAAGCACTATCAATAAGAATTTAATACTATCCTTTATCTTCGACTATTTCAAGTAACCACTGATACAGTAGCTGAAGGTTTTAAATTCTCAATTCAGCAACATATATAAGCTGATACGAGATTATGTTAACATCTTGCATCAATATTTAACTTAACTTATTTTCAAAGGAAAAATCAACTTCCACGTACCTGAACATTTATTTCATTTAGCACATTCTTTCATAGTTAATGTTACCCGTATACAGTCGAATAAGCATAAAGCTTAATATAATATACTGACATGAGATTTATTCTAGCACATAACTCATATATCCAATATTATCACCATTCATCAGGAATTCTTACCAACTTTCAAATGTCGAAACTTAGTCAAAATAATTTCTTGAACATGATTAACAAAATAGTGTTTATTCACAATAGCACATATAACTGCATATACCGAGAATCTCGTATTTATAATGCATATATATATCACATACCTTGTCAATTTAATGTCTCGAACTTATTTCATTACCAATTTAACACAATGTTGTATAATCTCCGACTCTAATTAGTTCACCAGTGTTTGGTCCGTTTAACGAATTTTCTCTTTAGGTCTTACTTACTATTACAAATCAATGCCATTGTCTCACACGAGGTCATACATGAAACACACTTCGCATATGCAGTGCCCACTGACTGATTTCGCACACATAGCGCTCGATTAAAGAACTCGCACACATAGTGCCTCAATTACCAATCTCGCACACATAGTGCTCGATTGAAGAACTCGCACACATATTGCCTCAACTACTGATCTGGCACACATAGTGCTCGATTGAAGAACTTGCACACACAGTGCCTCATGATTCCAGCACGAATGCCTTCAAGGTTTAGCCTGGATATATCACTAGCACGAATGCTTTTCGGGACTTAGCCCGGATACATCACTAGCACGAATGCTCTTCGGGACTTAGCCCGGATATATCACTAGCACGAATGCTCTTCGGGACTTAGCCCGGATACATCACTAGCACGAATGTTTTTCGGGACTTAGCCCGGATACATCACTAGCACGAATGCTCTTCGGGACTTAGCCCGGATATATCACTAGCACGAATGCTCTTCGGACTTAGCCCGGATATATCACTAGCACGAATTCTCTTCGGAACTTAGCCCGGATACATCACTAGCACGAATGCTCTTCGGGACTTAGCCCGGATATAACATACTGAACTTTTATGCATATTTATCCATCAAGTATACATTTCAATAATTTATCACATTCCTTAGGGCTTATATTTCTAGTTCGCACATGATATATGCATATCATAAAATTCAATGCATCATTTGAAAAAGGCACATAGCAAAATCAACAAGTACATTTCACATAGCATATCATATTCGTAATTCACTCTTTTCTCAATTTTGACACATCATAAGCATGTTCCAATGCTCTCAATACCATCTGCCACAGCTCGTTCAGGATCAAAATTTATTATTATAGGAAAAACACATTTTAACTGTCAGAAATCATCACACTATCATTTTATCACTTTATGGCATGTATAGCTAGACTCACACGAGCTACGTTAGTCCTAGAATCGACTAAACTGTAGCTCTGATACCAATAAAATGTAACACCCCTATCCCATAACCGTCACCGGAATAGGTAAGGGGCATTACCGGACTTGTAACTCATGTTAGAACCGTAAAATTTTGAACTTTTTCTTGAAATAAAGATCATTCATTTAAATAAGTACTAAGCACAGCCAGGGATAAAATTTAAACTTCTCTAAGTAAACATTCAAAAGATGCCATTTTCGCATGGCTTATATACATTAACCAAAATATTCTTCCGCCACTAGTCTATTCTATACATGCCATAAAATAATTCAAAACATAACAGTAACAAGCAGTGGATAGTGATAGTATGACTAGTTGCTGACGATCCCCGAGCCTGTAGCTTCCAAATGAGATCTATAAAACAGAGGAAACAAAGTAATCGGAGTAAGCATTACAATGCTTAGTAAGTTTTAAGCAGTGTCAACAGATAATAATCAAATTATAACATAGTTGTTCGTATCTTTATTTCACTCTTCCTTCGGGCATACTATCCCTTTACCGAATATGCACATCTCATCATATACAATAGGCAGATAAACTTTCACATAAAAGTGAGCTCATGTGACATAGATATATTGTATAATTTCACATAACCTCTCACACTGATCCGATGTCACATAATCAAAAGAATAGTCTCATAGATTACTCACGTATGCATCACATAACTGCCTTATGATTTAGTTTAAATCAAGCTCACATATAAACTTGGAGTACATACCTGTTTAACCTTTCGCATTGAATATATTTATAGGCAATTCTTATTGCGAAGTCTTATAGCTTTAAACTCTACTCGGATTATCGGCGAGACCTTTAGCTCAGATGAAATCTCCACACGAAGTCAGCGGGTCTTAACCCAGACATAGTCACCACAAATGGTCATCTGGTCTTTAATCCCAGGTTTACATCATAGAGTTTCATACATATTTATTCACATGTTACAACATTCACATCGACTATCATATTTGTAATTCATTTACCTCATCAAATATCTAATAAAACACACCTTCCGCCGTTTGTCATTTGGCCACAATATATATATACACATCTCATACATATCTCACATTAGCCATTTGGCTTTACCACATATCCATCTCATACACATTTCGCATTAACCATTCGGCTTTCCCACATATATACACTTCCACGTTCATCACATTGGCCATTCTGCCTTATCACATATATGCATGTTCACATTTATCACATTGGCCATTCTGCCTTATCACATATATGCATGTTCACATTTATCACATCGGCCATTCGGCCTTATCACATATGTGCATGTTCATATTCATCACATTGGCCATTCGGCCTTATCACACATATGCATGTTCACATTTATCACATTGGCCATTCGGCCTTATCACATATGTACATGTTCACATTCATCACATTGGCCATTCAGCCTTATCACACAAATGCATGCTCACATTCATCACATTTGCCATTCGGCCTTAGCTCATATATACACATTCACATCCATCACATAAAATCCTAAATCAAAATATAAATTTTCATGTATTCACATCACAATTATCCAAATATACTTCACATACCACATATACTTTCACTTTGTCTTGGCTGAATCTACATCTATCATTTCCCAATGAATAATTCAATTTCAAGCCATACTATCATTTCATATTCGAATACTTATAAACTTACAATTTCACAAATTTTAATATCAAAGATCCATCTAACACTCGTATATCTTTTTATAATATCACAATTTAGAATTCACATATGGGTTTAATCAATAGCTTATGAGCAACTAAAACAAGTTTTATCCATGTTTACAACATAACCACAAATTCTCTACAAGCTGTTTTCCTGAGCAACAGTCGTTAAATTTTTTGTAACTGGGGTTACGAAATTCCAAATTATGTGCCGCTAATTTTCCATGAAAATAGACTCGTATATCCTCTATCCACAAAATTTTCAAAATTTTTGGTTTGACCAATCAATACCAGATTTTCTCAAAGTTTTCCCTATTTTACTGCTTGACTACTATGACTACTCTTCACTAAGAATTTAATTTCTCATTGTACAGAATTCAGAATGTGTTTTTGATTATTTTGTTTGAAATTAGACTCATTAAGGAGTCTAAGCGTAAAATTTTATCTTATATTTATTTTTTTACGATTTATAATGATTTTCGGAATACTGAACAGGGGATTTCAGAGCCATTCTGACTCTGTCTCACACAACTTTGAAAATCTCATTATCGGCAACCCCTTTACTTACACGATTTCTTGTATACGAAACTAGACGCATCAAGCTTTAATTACATAATTTATTTAGCCTTTATCTCAACTCCCACAATTTATGGTAATTTTTCCAAAACACGCTACTGTTGCTGTCCGTAGCAGATTTATACAATTTACTCTGTGAAGTTCTCATTCACATATTTAAAACATAATATCATATATGCCGTCATTTAGAAAAGTCATTGACCTTAACGTATATACATAATTCATATTCAACCCGTTTTAAAACTTAAAATTTTCAAAGGAATCAAACTCAATTACTTAAGAACTTACCTCGGATGTTGTCGAACGATTTCAACGGCTATTCGATCACTTTTTCCTTTCCCCCATCCGGCTTTGATCCTCTAAGCTCTTGAGCTAAATCAAACAATTTACTTTCCAAATCAAACATAGTCACACGGCATCCATGTACATTTTAGAACCAATTCACTTGAATTAATTGCCCACTTAAGTCTCTCATCATTTCATTTTCAAATTTGTATATTTGGTAAGTCACATTAGACCATTATACAAATAGCTTTGATACATTTTATACTAGCCGAAATGTACCATCAAGATATACTTTACTCAAATAATTTACCTTGGCCGAACATGTACAATGTTTTGTAGCTTAATAATTATAATATACCATCAAGTACTCATTTTACTCATGTGGCCGATTATATACTTAATACATTCTACAAATATGGTTACTTGTATTGACTAAATACCATTTTGTTTCAAGTTCAAAACTCGGCTAATACACATATATACATTAGTAATCAAATACTAACATTTGCACTTCACCTTAATAGCTAGCTTAGCAAACCTTAATTTAACATATAATTGCTCATAACACAATTTAAAGTATCCTCTCCATTCCATCAATTCAAAACACATGCATTACTCAATAATATTCAAAATCATATTCGGCCTTAGTACACACTTGTTAGCCGATTTTTCTCCATTTAGCAACTAATGCACATATGTGCTCATTTGTTAGACTACTTCACCTAACTACCATTTCTCATCCAAATAACATGAACAACAACCATATTTCTCTTCTACTTCCTACCATGGTCGAATGCTCAAGACACCATACCATTTCAAATTTGGTCATGGGTTATGCAAAGAGCTTAATGACTAACTCAAAAAAAATGCTAGAAATCCAAGAATCATCCTTGAACTTACCTTGATTTAGCTAACCACCATAGCTGAATTTTTTCCAAGCTTTTTCTCTTCTAGTCGCGGCAATGAGGAGCAAAGATGACAACTTTGGTTTCTCCTCCCATTACCACATGTTTTATTATTCTTAATTCCTTATTTTATTTTGTAAACTAATAATGCTAATAGAAAATACATATTTTCATCCATGACCCATACCATGGCCGGCCACTACCTATTATAAATGGAAATTTGACATGCAAACCCCTCATTTTTATAACATGCATTAATAGGTCCTTATAGATTAACCTATCACATTTCAAAAGTGTCACACATAAGTCCTATTAACTAAATTCACATGCAATTAACTAAATCGAAGCTTAACATTTTCACACACTCATATTCACATATTTTAGACAATAAATATTATACTCAAATACTTCGGTGACTCGGTTTAGCGGTCTCGAAACCACTTTCCGACTAGGGTCAATTTAGGGCTGTCACAGGTTCAATGGGTCATTGTACATGTTAAATTACAGTGAATTATCAGCAAAAAGAGAAGGTAGATTATATTTATGAATAGTGAAAGGTCAGGTAAGAAAGAAGGTAAGTGAGTAAAGAAGAAGGTAGAAAATGAGAATGTAAAGAAAGTTTATGAGGCTAGGTGACATTATGTATATTTATTCATTATGTTGAATGTTGTAATTTATTTGTTTGTAAGCTTACTAAGCCTAGTGCTTTCTCTCTTTATTTTCTTTTTCTTATAGTTTTTATCAAGCCACTCGAGGATCGAAGGAAATGTCGGAAACTGATCACACTATCGAAGAAATCACATTGGCATAGTTAGACGTTTCATTTTGTGTATGGCATGTATAGGAACTTGGTTTCTTTTGATATGATATGATCAATGAATGATGAGTAAATACTTGCTAGTGATTAACTAATATAATGGCTGATGATATACATGTTTAATAGTATGTATGATTAAGTAGTAACTATCACATGAAAACTAAGAAAAATGTGAAAGTAACTTAAAAACAGATTCAAGTATTAGAAGTAACGTGATTTTGAAAAATCACAAGAAATTGTAGAGACATGGGTTGATGGTGAATAATATATGAAATTAAATCTCATTGTGTCTATTTTCATATGGAATAAGCAAAACAGGTAAAGGTTTTGTATTTTATAAGATATCTGAGTTTTGGTGAAATAGGGCCAGAGCGATTTCTGGATCCCCTGTTCCAAATTTATAAATTCACCATAAATTTCACAAAACTAATTAGGTGGTGTACTTTATATGTTTATAATCCTTATTGAATCTAGTTTTAATAGAAACAAACGGTATAGTCATATGATTTTTTTACAGAGAGAAAAGTGGTTCGTAGTAAGTAGAGGCCAGTGCAGTCGAATTCTGAAACAGGGGTAAATTTAACTAATAAACTGTACTAATTTGCTAAGTAAAAAATTCTAGAAAAAAATTAGTAGATAGAAAAAAATTTAACTAATAAACTCTCATGTAATTTTTTCTCTGGGTACAACAGAAGTTATTGTTTTCCACCAATGATAAGTTGTGTCTTTCAATAAGGATACTGCATATTTCAAACAGCGGGTGTACAAGATAATTAGTCTAATACCTGAATAGTATTTCCCAACCAAAACTCAGCCCATTCTGGATCATCATCTACAGTAGATCTAAATTCTTCTACCATATATTTACGGATTTTATCTATCGAAGGCTTACCAGTTCTAATGGGTTCAACACCTTGTGGTACCTTAGGAACTGGTTGAGGAGCAGGAGAGGGAGGTTGTTGTACCTTAGGCTTATTTTGTCTTCTCACTTCAACCTTCAGATACAGGCCTTTCACTACTAGATGCAGCTCTTTGAACTGAAGCTGAAGCATTGCTCTTAGCTTCCTCAAATTCAGCTCTAGCTTGGTTAGATGACATTACTATATGAAAACACATTTAAAATGGTTAAGAGATATCACACTATCATAAATTATATAATGGCATGTATAGCTAAACTCATATTTGCTACGTTCAATCTGAGAATCAACTAAACCGTAGCTTTGATACCAATAAATGTAATACCCCTAACTTGTATCCCTCACCAGACCAGGATTACGGAGCATTACCAAAACTTTCAGAACATTTACAAATAACTCACATTAATTATTATTCATTTATTGAACTTATTCATAATGTCCCTTAAATGGACCCTTGAGGCCCAAAACGAGTATTAGAATCGAGTAGAAACTTGATCGGAAACTCTAAGAATTTTTCTTAAAATTTTTAAAACTTTCCTAGGTGTAGGGTTCACACGCTCGTGTGGTCTTGGGACACGCCCATTTCACCCTAAGATACCCCAGTGCTACAGGCCGTGTTTGACCCTGTGTAACTCTCTAACTTATGCCACACTGCCAGCCACACGCTCGTGTGAGTAGACCTTGTGATCAATTTAGTTTTTAAAAATTAGGTACAGGGTTCACACGGCCAATACACACGCCCGTATTCTAGGCCGTGTAGCATACACCGCTGAGACACATGCCCGTATCTCTTCCTGTGTGCTCAATTTTGAACATCCTATTTCTCGAATTTAAGATGCAAGGGACACATGGCCTAACAACAAGCCCATGTAGCAGGTTGTGTGTCACACACGGTCTAGACACACACCCATGTGGACAAGATAAAGCCATTTCTAGCTTCATTTCTCACCCAAAATTTTATCAATATCCTGCACCAAAACTTACATCCAAGTACCAACCAATTCAAGCATTGATTTCAAGCAAATTTCTAACATCTAATATGATATATCATTACATATATAATTATGTTTAAAATCTTACCTTAGTTTAACCTAAATATCAAACATCACTTGATTATCAATACTTAACATTTATGTATTTATCATGACATAATGTTTTATAAGTACCAAAACAAACCATTACTAGCCATTCCAATGGCTAAATTAAAAATAACAATTTCAAGCCATCTATGGTCAAGTTAACCTATACATCCCATTATACAAAAATAAGTTTACTATTTATACCAAAATAAGCTTGTGGATAGTGTGATGATGCTCCAACCGTTCACCAACCTTCACGAGCTTTCGAATACTATAAAATAGAGAAAAATAAATGTAGTAAGCATATTATGCTTAGAAGTTCGTATAACTAGAATTAAACTTACCAATCTCATATATTAAAATTAAGCATATAATAACATGTTTCCATCAACTTGGAAAAATTGCATAAACCCATGCATTCAACCAAACATGTTAGTCACAAAATTCTCATATTCATCAAATAAACATAGATGAGCTCATCATGCTATATCCTTTCAAGACATTTTTTATTTCAACTCATAATTCTCATATAATGTCAAGTATCTTGTCCATTGAATCATTGAAATTTCGATGGATACTCAAATAGTGTAACATCCCGAAATAAGGCACCTAGTCAGAATAGTGGTTTTGGGACCACAAATTTGATGTTAATTTTTTTTATTTTATGATCAGTATGAGGTCTAGAATATGAAAATAAGCATGTGTTAAAGTTTCATGAAGAAATTCTATGTATAAGGTGTCCAATTGGAAATTAGGGACCAAATCGAATAAATTGTAAAACTTGGATTCTAGAAGTAATTTGTATGAAATTGCTCTAGAATATTAATTACAAGCCCTTAAAGAGTAATTTTCCCAATTTCTAAGTTTTTGGACAATAATGGGCATGCATGGAAAATTTGGAAAGGTTAGTAAGGAAAGGCGTTTTGGTCATTTGGTTAATTAATGAAATAAAAAGGGAAAATCAAGCAAAAATTCACTCATTTTCTTCTTCATGCTGCCAATTTTAGAGGAGTCTCCATAGCTAGGGTTTTCCAATATTTCAGGCTCAATAGTAAGTTTTCCCTAGCCTCGTTTTTAATGTTTTTCGTATTTTTAAAACCCGCGTAACATGCTCTATCCATTTCTACCCATATTTCAAGCTAGGGTTCATGTTAGAAATTTGATCGATGCATGAGATGGATGTTCTTTGATGATTTATGGAGGGTTATGAAAGTTAGATGTTAGATAAACATCTTTTGCTAGGTGGTTTTTCATGAAAACACCAAAAAGGGACCTAATAAAAAAGGTATAAAATGTTGGGTAGAAATGTGAAATGGAAGAAAATGTGGGCTAGTATGAGCTTATGACACATTCGGCTAGGCTTGGGTAGCCAAGAAATTACATGCATTTTATTATACAAGCCTTATGACTAAACTATAAAAGTGTGAAAGGTTAGGGGTAAATTGGTCATTTTGCCCGGGGTGAGTCTCAAGCCGAAAATGAACAATCTGAGGTATTAATAATTTATTTTTACTGATATGGACCCCCGATGAGCCAATTTTGGAGGTCGACCGTGGAAAATGAAAGGTTTCAGAATAACCGAAATACAAAACTGAAGCAATTACCCGGTAAGCTCGTATAACCCAAAGTAAACTCTTAATATACTTAAATATGTATGTTCTTGAATGTATGACAATTTAGATATTCATTGCATGAAAATCCATGAAATGTGGTGGTGTAATTGAAAAGGATGATAAATGTCCCGGTTGAAATAGAAAAGGGAAATCCGATGGATAAATTATGGCTTACATGACATGAGATCCTGCATGTGTTGTAGAAAAGGATTTAGCCCAGACGAGTAATCCGATGATCTCAAAATAGAAAGGATCTAGCCCAGACGGGTGTTCCTTAAGTGATCGAACCTCCTAAAGAATATGGGTGCAATAAGGATTTAGCCCAGATGGGTAATCCGACTGAGGACTGAATTTAGCCTGGACTGGCAATTCAGATCCGAACTTATGAGAGAAATTGTTGTAAAAAAGGATTTAGCCTATACTAGTAATCCCGGCATTGCTCTCTGAGTTATTACTACGGGGGATTTAGCATGGACTGGTAATCCCTTGTAAGATGTAAGGTTCGCGTTAGTGCGTTCTTGAGATAATCACTTGTATGACCTGACGATTATTGGGCTATCTATCGAGATTTCTGAGAAATTCAACGGGATTAAGATGAGAAATAAAGAATGGAAATATTGAATTGATGAGCTCATCTAAGAATAATAACATGATGTATTATTATGAGACTAACTTGATGATTGAGTGTATGTGATAGGGAAACTATTTCATCCTTGTTGGAATTATTGCCTAAATATGGTAGTATGCTAATTAACCGGTTAGTTTACTTTCCACTTATCTGGACTTACTAAGCATATAAATGCTTACCCCCTTCTCTTTTCCCTATCTTACAGAGCTCGTGGACTCGTGAAGATTGGAAGACAGTTGGAGAATCAACACACTATCGACTTGTCCCACTTTGGTATATAAATACTTTTATTTTGTTTAATGGAATGTATAGGATTTTTGGTTATTTTGTTATATGTGTCATTTGGCTAGCCAATGTAATGGCTTAAATGGTATGCTTATTCTTTTGTATATGGCAATGAGATATGGCTCATATTGATGTAGGTTGTAAACCTACTAATGGTGCATGTATATGTTTAAATGTTTCATGAGATATGGTGATGAGGTTTGTCATGAATGGATGCTTGAAATGGGACCTAGCCTATGGTTATAATATGGCCTAAGTGTAAAATGTAAAATGTGCTGTGTTAATTTCAAATACGAAAAGGATAATTTAGCATGTACTAGATCGATGAGATGAGTTTAACATGCAATGAGTTATCCCAAGGTTGTTTATGAGTATAATTAGGCCATGTTAAATACCATTGAAGTCTTTAAGCGTGTAAGAATGGTAAGAATGGTATAGGGTGACCAAACGCCTGGAAAATAGCTCTAAAGAGGTCCACACGGGTAGACAAACGGGCATGTGTCTAGGCTGTGTGTGACACATAGTCAACCCCCATGGGCGTGTTGTCAGGCCGTGTGTCCCCTGCACCCAAAATTTTAGGTTAGTTTCCATGGTAATAAACACACGGGCAGAGACACAACCGTGTGTCTCAACCGTGTGGAGGACATGGCCTAGAACACGGTCGTGTGCCTTGGCCGTGTGCCTCAAAATGAATGATGAAGTTATAAACAGAATGTCTAGGTTTTTGGACACGGGCGTGTCTAGGCCATTTGAAGGACACGGGCCAGGGACACGAGCGTGTGCTTGGCCGTGTGAAAACCCCTGTAGGTTTGAAATGAAAAAAAACTTCAACTAATTTAACACAGGTGAGGGACACGAGCGTGTCCCTAAGCACATAGGCGTGTGCTTTGCCTCTACACGGGCGTGTGAGGCATAACTAGGAATTTTACTAAAATTTTTAATAGTTCTCGGTTTAGTCCTGAATCGACTTTCATGTATGTTTTGGACCTTGTAGGTCCACAATAGGGACACTATAATGTTGTTTGATCAGTTTTAAATTGAATGGGATTTTATAACCCGTGTTTTTTGAAAATGTCCAAGTATGTGTCTGGTAACGCCTCGTACCTTGTCTCAGTCTCGGGTACGGGTAAGAGGTGTTACAAATAGTACACTCAAGGTGTACAATTCAATAACCAACAATTCATATTCAAGAGCACCCATTAGGGCACTCAATAATAAAGCACACTCTCGAGCCACATATTATATAACAGGATTACTTTTCTAAGCTAAATCCTGTTTCCAACTTATGCTCACAAGAGCTTAATCAGGATTACCCGTCCGGGCTAAATCCTATCTATAACATTTGCTCAAGAGGGCTTATATCAGGATTACTAGTCCAGGCTAAATCCTTTCTGTAATGAGCTCAATAGGGTTACTCGTCTGAGCTAAATTCCGTCAGCAACAAATGCAGGACCTCATTCAATAGGGGAAATAACATTTGTCCATCGAAATCCAATATTCAAACGAAGCTTAACTTTTTTCAAGCAATATGAAGCATGTATTCAATTCTTATATTATAACATCAAAATTAATTTACATAAATATAAATCACATTCTATACAAATACAACATTCAATTCAACATATTTACATGCTCAATTAAGTTACATGAACTTACATCAACACTTGTTCACGTATATAGATTTACTAATCCGAAACTTTCTCCTTTCCTTGATCTAACTTTGAATTTGAGTTATCCGGATCTATATAAATGATTTTAATCATCAATTATCACATTTCACATTCAATTGAACTCAATTTACATCCTTAGCAAAATTACCATTTTCCCCCTAAACTTTTCATAAATTCCAATTTCATCCCTAGGCTTGGAAAATAAATTCATGCAATTTACTCCTTATTCCAACCGTAATCAAAATTTCAATATAAAATTTACAGCAAATGTACTCTACTAAATTCAGAATTTTTCTTCAATTTTGACAAATTTACAATTTAGTCCCTAAATCATGTTTTCATCAAAATTCACTTTGTAAAAGTTGTTTATCTATCAACAACCTTTCATTTTCCACCATAAATTTAAAAATTTCAGCATATTCATCCATGGCATAACTTCTATACTTTGATAACTTTTCAAATTAATCCCTCAAATAGATAGATTAGACTCTTCCGATTTCAAAAATATAAAAATTACTAAAATTGGGACTTGAATACTTACCCAATTAAGCCAAGAAAGCTTGTTTTCTCTTTCCTAGGGTTTCCATGGAATATTTTGGAAGAAGATGATATAAAATGATTTTATTTCTTATTAATTATTTATCATCTTTTAACTATTTTGATTTCCAATTTAGTCCTTGCCCTTTTTCTTAATTTCCATGGATAAATCATCAAAAATATCTACTAACTTTTGATTAATGGTCTAATTACCATATAAGGACCTCAAGTTTTGAATTCCATAGCTATTTGATCCTTCTAGCTACTAGCATTCAACTTTTGCATTTTATGCAGTTTGGTCCTTTCCATAACTAAGTACCTAATCGATAAAATTTTCTTATCAAAATTTTCATATGACATTCCTAACATAATGTAAACATGAACAAAATATAAAAATAAATTTTTTTTAGCTCGAATTTGTGATCCTGAAACCACTATTCCAATTTCACTGAAAATGGGTTCTTACACTTTATGGCTATCACTATTAAAGGAAGCATTTGTGGCTATCTCTGATAAAAGAAGCCATTTTGGATATTCCTGTTAAAGGAAACCTTTGTTGCGATCTCTATTGTAAGGAAGCCTTTGTGGCAATCTCTATTATAACGAAGCCTTTGTTGCGATCTCTATTATAGGAAGCCTTTATGGCTACCTTTGTTAAAAAGATGTCTTTGTGGCTACTCTGTTAAAAAGATGTATTTGTGGCTATCTCTGTTAAATGAATGCCTTGTGGCAAACTCTATTAAAAGGACGCCTTTGTGGTGAGACTCTAAAAGGAAAGCCTTTGTGGCTATTTTTGGAAAGGAACGCCTTCATGGCGAAATATGGAAAAAAAAGATCTCATTATAAACATCTGAAGACAACTCCTTCAAATAAGGAATTAAATTAATTTAATCATCATAGTTTCATGAGAACAAGTTAATTAAACTAATTTTACTCATAGGTTCCAGTACAATAAAGTCAATATGATTTTAACGGAATTAGAATTAGATTGAGAAAATTATTTAATTAGCTTAATTAATTATTTCAAATAAATTAAATAAAAATATTCGGTTGGTTATGTGTCAGTTTATTTTTTATGCTTTTATTTTGAATATTATTAATATATAAAATTCATGAATCAATAAGGCATGCGCATGAATATATGCGTGAATTAGCATGTCATATAGCATAAGAAGAACGTTACCTATACTTGTCTACATAAAATTTGATCATTCATTCTTGAAACCAAACAATAAAACCTTATGTATTTTTTTTAAAAAAAATAGTATTAAGTGGGAGAAGGTTTTTAAACAGAACCTGCAACCTCCATCGATGGTCTCTACGTGATAGCATAATAATACTTTGAGTTAATTTTACCCTGACCACAACCTATAATAATTATTATTAAGTGGTTAACTAAGGAGACATCCTTTAAGAGGAGAACTAATCATGTATATTCCTCACCAAGATCATCATACGAAAACTCAAATTAGAGTGTATATTCTTAATGTTGAGCCAATGGTTACAAACTCAAAAGTGTTTCAGTAAAGTAACTTTCGATGTAGCTCTATGTAAGCTAGAACAGTGGCTAAACATAAAATGATTATTAATATGTGTGTAATCTAATATGTTTAAATTCACATATAAATTGGATGGAAATTTGTCTTCTTACTAATTTTTTTAAAAATACCCCACTGTAGCTTAATTAAATGGGTGTAGGAATTATCATTGCAACGGACTTACAAAATTTTGTTTCAATGGTTTAATTTAAGACGCATGCATCACCTTAATGCATTACGTATAGTTGTAAAAAAAATTCAAATGCTTGATTTAATACAAAGATAATTAATAGATGGGTTTTCTTTAATTTTAGTTAAAAATGGAACCAACTCCGCTTATTAATAATCTTATTGAGAACAAATTGAACGAAAAAAAAACTATAAGGATTGGAAAAGGAATATTAACATTTTCCTAAGCTCTGATAAACATAAGTCGATCCTCGATACTAGATACCCTTCGGCTTCCTAAGCTGAAGCAAAAACTCATAGGCGGGAATCTAATGACATAGCTTGTTGCTATATATTGGCAAGTGTGACCAGTACCCTTCAAAAGCAATTGGAGAGTTGTGATTCCGACAAAGGGATGGTTGAAAAACTAGTGGACATGTTCAGAGGCTAAATTACTTTGGATCGACCATCAGCAACTACCATTTTGACAAATGCCTAGCAAAAACCTGACACTCTGATCAAAGACCATATGATTACTATTATGAGTTAATTTTTCAGGACCGAAGACAATAGGAGCAAACTTGACTCAAATGCATAATAAAGATCATGTTTAAAAGCTTGTCAAAGGACTTCACAGGCTATAGGGTCATGACCTACTGTAATTTGATATGTTAAAGTAAGCTTTCTCACAAGCTTAAGAAGCTTGTTCTCAAGTAGTTTAAGATTATTTTAATGATTTTTACCGATTATTAGTTTTTAGTTTCAACCCTAGCTTTTATCACTTTTGAGACCCAAGTTGGCAAAATTATGTCATTGGGAGTCTAATATTTGATTTGAGCTTGGTAAGGAGATGATTAATGCCAAACATCATAGAGAAATCCAAGTTACGTGTGTCTTGCGACAATGATGCTTGTGTGTCATGACACTAACTCCTCATCACTCGGAGGAAGTTAAACTTCACTAAAACTCACCTTGGAGTTGACCTGTTGTTGAGGTCATGACACCAAACATTGGATTTAGTGACATTTGGAGGTTGACTTTGTAGGTGGTCGTGGTCACCATCGAGTCCTCGCTGCACTGATCCATCTACTACTGGGGATTACCTGAATAATTTAAACAAATAAAGGGTGAGTTTTTGCAAACTCAGTGTGTACATCCCCACAGTTCCGCATTCATACAGTCAGATAATAGAATACAATCATAATTCAGGTCTGAACCCTTTACACAGTCGATGTAGGCCCTGGCCCACTCAGACACAGAATCATATACAAACTTAGGGCCTTAGCCTATCTCAAATATATCATGCATAGCAGATTAGAATAACAGAAAACATGCCCACCAGCCCTGCACACCAACTCCGTCCAACCCTACACACCATGTAGGGATAAAATAGACCCACCCATCCCTGCACACCAAATATGGGGATAAAATCGACCCATCCAATCCTACACACCACAAAGTACCGTAATGTGGCACATGTCATAAATATGCAGCTTAGCTGCCAAATAAAAGGTTTATGAAGCCTTTCAGTTACTCCCTGCACTTCATCAAACCCACCTCGATGCAATGCATCATACAATGTGGCATGCTATAATGCAGATAAATGGATCATACATCCATATTCATAACAGTACAGTTATACATGCTAGGTGTAACACATACATCACAGTATCATATCACAGAACAAGGGCCTAAGTAATGCTTACCGACCCTACGACAGGTCACAGTCGACTTGGGCAACCCATACAACCTTACAGTTCGTTATAGAAAAATGGGCTCACACGCCCATGCAGTCTACCCGTATGGGCCCATATGCCTGTATGGCCCACACGACCCAAATTAGCCTTGGTCGTGTGGATCACACAACCTGGCCCAGAATTTCACACACCCATATGGTTCATTCGTGTGGGCCCACACGCCCATGTGGCCTACACTGCCCAATTGGCTGAGCCTGTGTCTCGCACACGGCCTCGCCAACCATCACACGGTCGTGTCCGCCGCACCTGTGTCGTGCGCGCACGGCCTGGTTCATCGATAACACGACCTTGTATCGCCACACGGCCTCCACACGGGTAATCCACACACCTGTGAGGCATCAACATCTTACTTTTCGGCTTTTGCCAAATCACGTTTTCTGTGCAATTAGAGTACACACTGATAAACCATAATTTATACATATTTTTACCTCATGCTTAGCATATTTTTGGATGAATTATTCTTAGATTTGGTGAATTCAATTCTCCTAATCCTTTAATTTCATGTTTTATACTTAGGTGAGCATAGGAGAATAAAAAGACTGAGAAATAGGAAGAAAACGGAGAAAATGAATCGACATGGGAAATCAACACGGCCTGGACTTCCTCACACGGGTAAGCCACACGGCTGTGTCCATTTGGCAGAATCAAAGCATGACTTACATGGGTAGACCACATGCCCGTGCCTATGTAACAGTCTTGAACACGGATTGCAGAAATCGCACACGGGCATGTCCCTATCAAGCCCAAGTTTAGTTCTATTCAGAAAAGGCCACTCTTGAGGGCTTTTAGGCATTCTAAAGCCTATTTAAACACCTGATGAGGCACTTAGAAGGACATACAGAGTAGGAGGCAAGGAATTACTCAAGGAAAGCCGATTGATCCATCTCAGAATCCAGATTCATCATCAAGACTGAAGATCTCCCTTCAATTTCCTTCAGGAGCTTTAGGTTTTCTTTATGTTTTGTTATCTTTATTATTTAAGATGTTTTCTTTCATAATTATAAACTAAACCCCTAAATACCTAAGGGGAATGAAACCTAAGACGGATCTTGTTATTATTATCTAAATTGTATGATAAATATTTGACTTGTTCTTAATTATGTGTTCTTAATTCTTGTTTTAATATTCCAGGATATTGATTCAAGTTAATGCGCTTATTCAGCGGAGCAAAAGTCCCTGTCTAAGAGTAAATTTGTTGTAATTAAGCGGATTTGATTTCACGTCTAGAGATAGGGTGACAAGATTTTACCGGATTAGGGTGAAACCTAATAAGGGAGTCCATAGATCGAGTTAATGCAACACTAGAGTGTTAATTAGAAAGAGATTTCAATTAATCAACCTAGGGTTAGACGTTATTAGTCTCGAGAGAGATAATAATATAACTTAGGGATTTCTACGGATCAAGTCAAATGAATAAATCATCTGATTTAGAGTTAAATAACAAGTGAAGTCTAGGTGGATTTTTCCTTGGGTATTGTCTTAATCAATCGAGTTTTCCCAAAAGCTTCTGCCTAATTTTCTCTCTGTGCACCCTTAGTTTAGTTAATTAGTTTAGATAAACAAATCCCTTAATTTTTAGGCTAGATAATAAAAAGAAAGTAATTACTAGTACTCTTGGTTCCTTTGGGTTCAAAAATCCGGTCTTGCTAAAGCTATACTACTGTGCGATAGGTACACTTGCCTTCATCGTAATAAAAGTTAGTTTCAAGAACGATTAATTATAAATTTTTAAAACCTGTCGCGAATATCACGTATCAAGTTTTTGGCGCCTTTTTCGGGGAACTAAGATATTAGGAACTCTCAATTTTGATTACTTTAGCCATTTTACTTTATTTGCAATTTAAATTTTTATTTTCTTTTCTAATTTTTTGTTTATTCGCTTCTAGCAAGTTTTTATAGTGTATGACTAGAAGAAACCCGTCGGGACCATTACTTTTTGATAGTGAGATCAATCGTACAGCTCGCAAAAACCAAAGAGAAATAATGCGAAGCTTAAGATACACAGAGGAAGAGCAAGAGAACGATATTCAAACCACAACCGAGGAGATGGCTGAAAATCAAGAAAATCCACTACCTCCTGCAATTACTGCTGATCCAGTAAATCAGAATCATGCTCCACGCACTATGTATGATTATGCTAAACCGAATTTAACAGGAACTGAGTCAAGTATAGTTAGGCCTGCTATTGCTGCAAATAATTTTGAACTGAAACCAAACACGATTCAAATGATACAGCAATTTGTTTAGTTTGACGGTTTGTAGGATGAGGATCCAAACGCTCATTTGGTGAATTTCCTAGAGTTTTGCGACACTTTTAAAATCAATGGTGTTTCTGATGATGCTATTCACCTTCGGTTGTTTCCCTTTTTGTTGAGGAACAAAGCAAAACAGTGGTTGAACTCGTTACCACGAGGGTCAATCACTACTTGGGAACAAATGACCGAAAAATTTTTACTTAAATATTTTCCTCCGACTAAAACTGCTAAATTGAGGAATGATATCTCTTCTTTTGTGCAGATGGATCTAGAGACACTCTATGATGCATGAGAGTGATACAAGGACCTCTTGAGAAGATGCCCTCACCATGGGTTACCCTTATGGTTGCAGGTTCAAACATTTCACAATAGTCTGAATCCTTCGACTAGACAGATGATTGACACAGCTGTCGGTAGGACTATTAATAACAAAACACCTGAAGCGGCTTACAAATTTATTGAAGAAATGTCACTAAATAACTATCAGTGGCAAGTTATGAGAACAAAGCTAACGAAAGCAGCAGGTGTTTTCAACCTCGATGCGGTTACTATGCTATCTAACCAAGTAGAACTTTTGAATAAAAAGATTGACAGTTTATGTGGTTCTACTTAGGTACATCCAGTGATGAGGTGTGATTCAAATGGAGGAGGAGTACATACAGAATATCAATCCTTCAACCCTAGCATCGAGGAGGAACAGGTTCAATATATGGGTAACAATAATTGTAACACCATAAATTTGGGCTTAGAAGTTTGGGCCTTGAGCATGGGAGCGGTTGAAGGCAGCTTATAATATTTTGTTGTACTTGTAAATTTCATTAATGAAGGCTTGTTTTAGTGGTTAAGCGTGCTGAAAAGTGTTGGAGAAGTCCTGGGTTCAAACCTGGACTCTAGCAAAAATTTTGGTTTAAGGTGAATCAAACCCTGGGTGTAATAGGTTGGCCTTAAGAATATTGTCGGAGAAATTATGCCATAAAAAGCCTTGTAGTCTAGTGGCAAAGTAGCGCCACATAAGAGGCAGGAGGGTGGCGTCAGAGAGTTGGTAAGGAGGTCCAGGGTTCGAAACTCATGGTAAGCAAAGAGCATTTATTTTGCTAACAGGGGGCGGAAAGAGTTGGTGTTGACTTTAAACTCTGATGATGGAGGGATCCCACATCGAGAAACTAATATAAGAGTGGATGCGAAGCTGGCTTTAAATAGAGAGAACCATGAGGAGAGTAAATGTACCTTTCTTGGCTGATCCCTTTCGCTTTATGGCGTGCTCGTTTGGGTTGGGCGTCGGCTAAGAGTGCTCGGAGCGCGGATTAACTCCAGTCTCCTATCAGGTGTGTATTTCTCACTACTCTAGCTGTAGGATGGCTACTTCAGGCCGCGATGGGCCGAAAGGGGTCATGTGGGCCCAATGGGCCTACAGGCCCAATTGGATAAGTTGTTTGATTGTATAGTAAATGTTGGACTAGGCTAGGTGAATCTCATATCTGTGGCTAGATTTGGGCTAAAAGGGCCACACGAGCGTGTGGGCCCATTTGGGCCGAGAATAGGCTTTAGGCCCATTCGTATTGTTATCCCTGTTTAGAATACTTTAGTTTACCAAATTACTAAAATGCCCTCAATTTGTAAAATTACCAAAATACCCCTGGTTTGTAAAATTACCAAAATACCCCTAGTTTGTGAAATTACCAAAATACCCCTGATTTGTGAAATTACAAAAATACCCTCGACTTGTAAAATTACCAAAATACCCTTGGTTTACAAAATTACCAAAATACCCCTGGTTTGTAAAATTACCAAAATACCCCTGATTTGTGAAATTACCGAAAACCCTTAGTTTACAAAATTACTGAAATATCCTCGATTTGTAAAATTACTGAAATACCCTCGACTTGTAAAAATTACCAAAGTAACCCGAATTTACAGAATTACCATTTTACCCTCGATTTACAAAATTATTGAAATACCCCTGTAGGGTAGAATTATCGAAATACCCCTGTAGGGTAGAATTACTGAAATACCCCATAGGGTAGAATTACCGAAATACCCTTGTAAGGTAGAATTACTGAAATACCCTTGTAAGGTAGAATTACCGAGATACCCTTGTGGGGTAAAATTACCATTTTGCCCCTAGGGTGTTAAATGATTGTTTTGCCCTTGTAGGCAAGTGACTGATTTGGACTGTGTGGTTAACAGATTTGATTGTGAATATATGTTGGTGATATGAATGACTTGACTATGATTGTTTGATTCAAATATGGGCATGACATTCTGCATACATGACATGTTGCATGGGTTGGGTTTTATAAAAATGGAGGAAGTGCTAAAAGGGCTTTGCCCCAGTTTATCGAAAAGGGCTTTGCCCCAGTTTACCGAAAAGGGCTTTGCCCCAGTTTATCGAAAAGGGCTGTGCCCCAGTTTATCAAAAAGGGCTTTGCCACAGTTATTAAAAGAGGCTAGGCCTCCAGTTATATGATAAAGCAGCTATGCTGCCAGTGGAGAGTTTGGTTGGGTGGGTTGAGTTATTCCCCACATGGAGAGCTTGGTTGGTACGAGTGGAGAGTAGCGGATGGTGGGTTGAGTAGTCTCCCTAAATGGGCTTGCATACATTCATTGGCATTTCATGTGATAGTGAAATGGGCCTATGGGCCATATCGTTTACAGTAAAGGCTTCGGCCCAGTGATATGATTTATGAAAAGGCTTCGGCCCAATAACCGTTAAACGAAAGGCTTTGGCCCAGTATATGTCGAAACTGAATAGGGCTTTGGCCCAGATTGTAATGATACCGTGTTATTCACTGTTTGTTTGTTATTGGGATTACACACTGAGTTTTCGTAAACTCACCTCGTTTATTAACCTTTCAGGTAATTTCCAGCCTTAGACGGATCGGAGCTGCGAGGGGCTCGGAGATGGCCACACTACTGTTTCTGTTTCTTTTAATTGCAATTAGATTTCATTTTGGGTTTTTTTATGTAATAAGGCCATTGGTGGGTTTTAAGTTTTAATTTGGATTGTGATTTCTTATACTAAACTGATAGTCTAGGAAAACTCGAAATTTCAAAATGGCATGATTTTTCTAAGGAATACGAGCTTCCAACAACAAAGTTTTCAAAATGCTTCCACGAGTTTAAATGAGGTAATATACCAAAGGCAAAAAAATTGGTAAATGTTTTGATGGGAACTGTGGTTTAATAAATTTAGATTCAGTAATGGATTTTCACCGGAAAGATCAAATTTGAAAAATGGTTTGATGTGACGCACCAAATTCGGCCATAACGTCTAGGCCGGGTTTAGGGTGTTACAATAATTCTAGATCTCAAAATAACCTATACAGTAACACATATAATGCAGGTTGGAGGAACCATCCCAACTTCTCGCGAGGTGGTCAAAGGAATCAAAGGCTACAACATCCTCCGGGTTTTCAACAACCACCTTACCAAGAGAAAAGAAGTCGAACCTTGAAAACATGCTAACAAAGTTTATCTCGATGTTGGAAACTCGCTTTCAGAATATTGAAACAACACTTAAGAATCAACAAGCGTCGATCCAAGGGCTTGAAACTCAGATAGGACAGCTCGCCAAATTTATTTCTGAACTACCACAAGGTAGCTTGCCGAGTAACACTGAATCTAACCCAAGGGAATAGATCAATGCAATCACCATTCAAGATGAGAAAGGATTAGTCGAACCTGAACCTGAACCGAGACAAGGAATTGTGGTAAGTAAAAGCAAAGGTGAGGTAGACCACAGTGAACAAACACCGGTAAGCAAAGAGTACAAACCTCGTGTGCCATACCCTAATGCGACGAAGAAAGACCACATGGACGAATAATTTGCTCTTTCGCAGATGCCAAATGCAGTCAAATTCTTAAAGTAGCTTTTAACAAATAAGCGGAAGTTGGATGAGGCGTCACATGTGGAGTTAAATGAAGTTTGCTCAACCATACTACAGAATAAGCTGGCCAACAAATTGAAAGATCCAGGGAGTTTTACGATTCCTTGTTTAATTGGTAGCTTAGATGTTAACAATGCTTTGGCTGATTTGGGCGCTAGTATCAATGTCATGTCTTATAAAATGTTTAAACAACTAGGTCTTGGGAAACCTAAACAAACTAGGATGAGCATTCAATTAGCCGATAAAACTATATTGATCTTTTTAAGAAAGCACCCATATCAGATGGCAGATATCTCAGTGATGTCTAAGAGGAAGTCTAGAAGTAAAGCATCACTCATATGCACTGGAATCAACAATAACAGAAATAATATAGTCTTCATGTATACTAAGCAGATCAACAACCAGTAGGAGTAGAATACCAACATCACACAGATTTAATCGTTGATCTTTTCTTTCAATAAAATGAAATAGAATACCAGAGAAAGATATAATAATGCCGATTGTAACGCAAATAGCCCAACAATGCTTTCATATATCAATATATATAGATAACGTTCTCATATGATAAGAATTTCATCTGAAAATATACAGCTTCACATACCTCTGAGGATAATTGAACACATAGAGTACCCAGAAGAGTTCTCGTAAACCATTCGACTATAATTGCTATGCTCAAATATCTTTATAATTCAAATATGATTCTACTGTCTATCTCTGACATCACTAATTTCTCATTTTCCCAACACTAACAGAGGCCAACTCATAAGAACTTCTAGTTAATATATTCTTTAGATATCATACCTGAATATTTGGTTTCATCTAATTCAAATTTTCTTTTAACAGTGACTTTGCATATTACAAATGGCCTTCAACACAATCCAATATCTTTTCTGTTACTGTCTTCACTTGCGGACTCATTCTCTTATCTGATCACAGTACTAATTTTTCAATCACGAAACTCTGTCATTCCACACTTGTAAGCTTATTTAAGCCATATAATACGGATTTCATTACAATACTTTACCGATGAGGGGGTGAGGGTCATAAGCCTCAAATTTATCTCTCATATATACATGCACATCACACATACTATTATGAATGGCCAATTCATTACTAATTCCACATTCTCAAAACACCTAACCATCTTTTACTTATGATCACTCTTTTACTCAACACATAATTCATACGTTAAATCAAATCATTAATTCACAATCAAAATATTCACGAAACAATCACATACCAAACATCACAACTCATATACTCATATAATTATAACATTTATCAATAGCAGAATATCATGCATTCTGATTTATACCTTTATGAGTTTCAACTCATCACCAACACATTTTCACTCAAGCGTTTGAGTATAGCAGTCTGTACTATCAGAATTAGCTAGGTTAGAAAGCATATCTATCTCATCAAAATAAATTTTCGTCAGACTCGGAAGATATCACACTACCACAGGTCAAATGTGGCATGTATAGCTAGACTCACATACGCTATAGTAGTCCTAAAACCGACTAAACCATAGCTCTGATACCAATCAAATGTAACACCCCTAACCCTAATCCGGTAACGGATACGAGTTAGGGTTGTTATAATAAATGTCACCAGTGCATTAGTCAAACCAAAGGGCATAACTAGGAACTCGTAATGTCCATACCGAGTCCTAAATGTTGTCTTATGTACATCTGCCTCCTTTGCTCTCAACTGATGGTAACATGATCGCATATCAATCTTAGAGAACACTGACGCCCCTCTGAACTGATCGAATAAGTCATCTATCCTCGGAAATGGGTATTTATTCTTCATCGTCAACTTGTTCAATTGAAGGTAGTTGATACACATCCTCATTGTACCATCCTTATTTTTTACAAATAGAAAAAGTGCTCCCAATGGAGACACACTAGGACGAATAAACCCACAATCTAGCAGTTCTTGGATTTAAGCCTTAAGTTTTGTTAGCTCTTTTGGTGTCATTCGATAAGGGGTGACAGACACCGAAGTTGTACCAATAACCAACTCAATACCAAACTCTACCTCACAACTCGGAGGTAATCCCGGTAGTTCCTCTGGAAAAACATCTAGAAAGTCCCTTACAGTTCGGATATCCTTAACTGAAGAGTCTACAAAATCAGTAACACTAATATAAGCCAATAATCTCTCACACCCTTTCCTTACTAACTTCTCCGCCCTCAATACAGAAATCACATTAGTCAAATAGTCTCGTCGTTCCCCAATCACGACCACCTCATTATCCCTCTCGTTCTTTAAAACAACCCTTTTCGTAGCACAGTCTAGACTCACTCGATGTTTGACTAACCAGTCCATACAAGAATTAAATTGAACTCCCCAAATGAAAGCTCCACTAAATCTGCCAAAAACACTGTCCCTTGGACCTCAAGCGGAACATCTCTATACAACTTATCTACTAAAACCAACTGCCCCAAAGGACTTATCACAATCAACTCACTATCAGTATTCTCGATCGGAATTCCCAAAGTCCCAGACACAGTACTAGCTACATAAAAGCGTGTAGAGTCTATGTCTATCAGTGCAAAGTAAGGTACATTAAATATTAAGAATGTACCCATGGTGACATCTGGAACATCTCGATCCTCACTGCGACGTGCAGCATAAACCAGTGCAGACTGCCTCGCCTCAATTAGTCCAGCACCTCTGCCTGGTGCTCTCTGTCCTCGGCCCATGCCGTTACCACCCCTAGTCTAACCCCGACCCCTAGGTGGCTGCTGAACTACCCTCAGCAACTGCGCAGTCTCATTAACCGGAGTTTGTATCTAATTCTCAATGGGCAATCCTTAACGCGATGCTCAGTAGACCCACATCTAAGACAATCTCCAGTAGCTCTCCAACACTCACCCGGATGGCATCTATTCCAGTGCTGACGAAACGTCACCCCAGTAGCTGTAACAGTAAGCCCAGCTCGCTTAACATCCTCGGCAATCTTCGCCTTCTCAACTAGTACAAAGAAATTCTGCTCCCTTTGAGGAGCTATCAGAACTCGTAAATTATCTCGGAGACCATCCTTAAAACGGACACAACGCTCATTCTCTGTCGCCATCATGCCTCGCGCATAATGACTCAACCTTAAGAACTCAGCCTCATACCCAGCCATCGAATGATCACTCTAGTGAGATTCAAAAACTCACGTTGCCTCACATCCGTATAGCTGGCTCCCATATACTTACTTTGGAAAGCCATCTTAAATAGATCCCATGTCAGTCTGTCGGGTTTGGTCCCTCTTTAACCGTCAACACCACTAGTATGACTCATCACGAAGCAAAAACACAACCCCTTTAAGTTTTTGCTCAGCAGTGAAATCTAGGTCATCCATAATACGTTCTGTGGCCTCCATCCAGTACTCGGCCACATTAGGAGCAACTCCAACGATGCCCCTAAATACCTCAGCCCCATTGGACCGGAGTTGTTCCATAACTGACCCACGACCTCTAGAACCAGTGTTGGGCCCAGCGACAGTCTCCAAAATTCATAGCATGGCTTGGGACCATGCGTCATTCCCAACGGCGTGATCATGGGACCCAGACCCAATCTCTGTCGCAGGTGATACCGATATCTTGCGAGTATCTAGATTCGAAATCATATTAGATACTAAAGACTTAGTTTGAGCCCATCTACAGCCTCTACCTCAGCACAAGTACCACGTGAGCTCATCGTAAATTTTAGTATTTATCTGTATTAACAGTTTCATGCAAATGAGTTTACGGTTTCGATAATTTATTAACAGATATTTTATGCAGTATAGTATCAGAATGTTCAGAGTCTATTTTCGAGAGTATAGTCTCTCTACAATTTGCAGTTTACACTTCCTAAAGTGTTTCAGTGGAGTATACTACCTACAGTAGTTTCATAGCATATTAACAGTATTTTCAGACAAATCCAAATAGAATTTTAGTATACTCTAAACATGCTTTCAAACAGTACTTATCAAAGTTTCATAAACTTACAGGATCGGCGCCAGAGACTCGGTGTACCACTTATTATGCTGAAAATATTTTAAGAACAAATCATTTCTTTAAAACCCATCTTTTAAAACTCAAATCCACTGCCGAGTTTTGCAACCTAGCTCTGATACCACTAAATGTAACACCCCAAAATCGGCCTAGACGTTATTGCAGAATCTGGCAATGTCACATTAGAGTGTTTTTGAAAAAACCCATTTTGATACATAAAAATCTTTCAAATTATTATTATCTTTTACTTACGAAACCTTAATTAATTTTAAAGAAAACCATGCTTTGGCATTGTAGTTTATACTCCATAATCACAGTTCAAACCTAAATTAAAACCAACAGTCCAAGTCCATAATTACAACAAATATCCCCAAAATAATAAAATAACATTGTAAAGCATTTAAAACATAAAACCCATGAGTAGGTGCCTGTGGTCACCGTCGACTCCTCCGCTGCACCAATCCGTCTGTTGTTCGGGATTACTTAAACAGTTTAAACAAATAAAGGGTAAGTTTTCACAAACTCAGTGTGTACACCTCACAGTTCTGCATGCATGGAGTCAGATAACAGGATAGAGTCATAATTCGGGCCTGAACTGTTTACAGAGTCAGTGTGGACCCTGGCCCACTCAGACACAGAATTAGATACAAACTTAGGGCCTTGGCCCATCTCAAATATAACATGCATAACATATCAGAATAATAGAAAACATGCCCACTAACCCTATAAACCAACTCCATCCAACCTTACGCACTATGAGGGGATAAAATCGACCCACCCATCCCTGCACAAAATATGAGGATAAAATCGACTCATCCAACCCTACACACCATAAAGTACTGTAATATGGCACATGTCATAAATATGCAACTTAGCTGCCAAATAACAGGCTTATGAAGCCTTTCAGATACTCATTTCACTTTATCAAACCCACCCCGATACAATGCATCATACAATATGGCATGCTATGATGCAGATAAACAGATCATACATCCATATTCACAACAGCACAATTATACATGCTTGGTGTAACATGTTAACACATACATCATAGTATCATATCACAGAACAGGGGTCTAAGTAATGCTTATCGACCCTACGATAGGTCACAGTTGACTTGAGCGACCCGTACAACCTTACAATTTGTTACAGAAAAATGGGCTCACACTCCAATGCAGTCTGCCTGTGTGGGCCCACACGTCCGTGTAGCCACACTACCCAAATTAGCCTTGTCCATGTGGAACACACGACCTGGCCCAAAATTCCATACGCCCGTGTGGTTGACCTATATGGGCCCACACGCTCGTGTGGCCCACACGGCCCAATTGGCTGAGCTCGTGTCTTACACATGGCCTCGCCAACCATCACAAGGCCGTGTCTGTAGCATCCGTGTCGCGTGCGCACGGCCTAGTTTGTCGATCACAAGACCGTGTATTGCCACACGGCCTCTATACAGGCAATCCACACGCTCGTGGGGTGTCGATAGTTTACTTTTCAGCTTTCGTCATATCTCGTTTTCTGTGCAATTGGAGTACACACCTGGTATCGTTTTGAAGCTAAATCAACCACGAGTACTCTAGAACCTATTATTGAACAGTACATCACTTAATTAGTCACTTAAACTAAGTTACTAAGGATAGAAAAATCTCAAAAGTTAACAAAGACCTTACCTCTAACGAACAACGGTAGTTCCTCGCTGACTTAGAGCACCATTTTAGCAGTTTACAGAATCTTGACTATCTCCAAAACAGAAAACAATCTCTTAACAACCCAACATTCATAAAAATAAAACAAAACACATCCCTACACTTATCGAATTCGTGCCAAGCGCAGAGATAAGCAATGACAATGGAAGAGGACCAAAAATCAATAATAGAGTGAAGGAAAATAGTAGCAAAAAGGGGGATTTCAGCTGGAAGAACAAAAAAGGAATATGGAGAAGAAGAAATTTTGTAGAGGAATTTTAGTAGAGAGGGAGAGTAGAATATTTGGGTAGCTCTCAAATCCCTTGTTTTTCTCCCATTAAACCACATCTGTTGCAACTACTTAGTATCCCAAACCAACTTAAATACTTTCACAGCATTAGTAGCAAAAATAATGCCTCTGTTTAGACTCGAACCCAAGACCTCCCTCACACCAACACTCCACTTATCCACCAGACCAGCAGACTCATTCTTGCATATTTTTAAAAAAGAAATGCCTACAAGTCTATTAACCAAAGGTAAGGCTTTATTCAATAAAAACCAAAATTTTACCCAAGCTAAGGCTTGAACTTGGGACCTCACAAACACACCCAGAACACTTAACCACTGAAGAAGATACACAATTATGTTAAATAATTGCAGAAACATATTTATAAAATTTGGGGCGTTATAGGCTTTGTGTTTTAATGATGAGTAGGAACTAAGCTTCATAGTGGTTGACTGATTGAAATGTTGCATGATTAATTTTAAACTTAAGAACTAAATCGTAAAAATTAGACTAAATCGAATAAACATCAAAACTTATAATTGTCGACTTTAAGGGAACATTTAGATAGGTGAGACCAAGAGGAGATCCTATTCTAAACGAGTTCGATTTTCCCGTTTTATTGGACCAAATCATCTAATTGGGTAAAATAATGATCGAAAGGTAAAACTGGATCAATTAGGAGTTTAAGCAATTTTGATCCCTGATTCAAGAATTAGTTAGCACCATGGATATCAATGACCCACTCTATTTCATTGAATTAATACTTTTTTAATTTTAGCTGTTGTTCAATTTAGTCCCTCTAAGTATTGTTTAGTTTAACCAAGCATGAATTTTAAATTGTTGTAATATAGCATTTAGCCATTAGATAACTATACTTTCTAATTTCATGTTTAATTGTTGTCCATTCACCTTATCACCTAATCTCTCTTGGGTTGAATCCTTGAAATACTCTATCTTTTATTGTAATATACAAATATTTCAACTAACCTGTCAAACCTGTAGTTAAAACCGCTTTTAAATCTATATTTTTTTAATTCTTTGCTTGGTGTACAAACACCGACACATGCGGTCAAGTTGAAGGTGTTACGGTGTTGTTGTTGGGGAGATTTGTATGTGTGAATTTGAATTATTTTGATTTTTCCATGCTTTGCTAGAGAGATAATTAGTGAAAGCTATGTTTATAGATACAACGTTTTACTTGTTCTTGTATTTCTTTTTGCGTTTGTTTTGTTATTTTCATTACTTATTTTTGTTTCTCGTGCCTGCATTTCTTAGTGTATGACTTAAAGTAACAACAAGTTAGTCCCATTTGATCCCGAGCTGGAAAGGATATTAACCAACGCAAGATGAAGGAAAATTCCAAGAGAGCATCTAACATTGTTTATATTGGAAAAATCCTACTTTGAAAACGGTTTTCTTACATAGTGAAATATTAAAATTTTGAAAATCGACCCGGTTTGTGATATTTATAGCAATAAATCCTAGCCAAATTCATACTTATGTTTTCAACTTAGTGGACATTCGTTGTTCCTAGGTTTCAACGGAACGATCTACTTCGCTATTCTCGTACCACGAACTGCTTCGATTATGGGCTCTAACCAATTGAATCGAAACATAGAACTAGAAAGAGTTCTCTCTTTTATTTAGGGTGAAAACAAAATTTCTCTCTTCTTTAATAGATACTGGTAGAATTGTTATTCTAGAAAAATATATTTGATAGTTGAGAATAAATCCTCTCTATTTTTTGGTAGATTAACTGATAACTCTAAATTATATAGACTTTTAAAGAACCTTTTAACTAAGAATGCATGCAATTCCAAACATTTTTATAGTAAATTATATATTTTTAGTACAAGTTGAGAAATTAGGCATAATTAAAGTAAGATTGTAATTTAAAGAAAATAAATGCTAATTTTATATAATTTTACTTTATGTTGCTACATTTTGGAAAATACATAATTTTGTGCTAAAATTGTTACAGCTTGGTGCACTGATGTGCTAAATGTTTCAAGCCATTATGGACGACGCATGGTCATGAGCTGTAACAGCTCGATTTTTGGGCCTAGTCAGAACAGTGGTTTCGGGACCACGAATCTGATATAGAAAATTTTATTTTTACTACATTTTCATGGTCTAAAATTTTACAGAATGATTTCGTGAAAATTTCGTTCGAAAATTTTGACTTTTGAGCATCAATTTAGCAAAAAGGATTAAATTGTAAAAAGTGAAAAAGTTGAGTTCTACATCTAGAGGTGTTTAATTGTTATGAAATTTTAAATTTAAGGTCCTTTGATGACAAAAATAGACATGAGGTAAGAGAATTTTAGTGTTTTGAAAAAAGGACATTTTGGTCATTTGGTAATTAAATGAATTAAAAACCAAAAATCAAGCCAAAATTTAGTCCATCTTCTTCATGCTTGGTCTAAACTTGCAAGGGAGACATGACTAGGATTTTTTCCACTTTTCAAGCTCGATTGTAAGTCCGTTCTTGCCCCGTTTTTAATGATCTTTACATTTTTTAAGTCGTTATCACTTGATCTATCTATTTCTACCATTAATTTGAGAGATGATTGAGGTCTAGGGTTTGACCCATGTTACATATTTGTGTATTTTTATGTCTAATAGTAGATTATGCAAGTTTAATGTTAGATGAACAACTTTTGCTAAGTGATTTTTGATGAAAATGTCAAAAGGACCAATTTGTAAAAAGATTTCAAAATGTGCATAAAAGTGTGATTAAATGAAAAATGTGGGTTGTTGTAAGCATGAAAGAGGTTCAGCTAGGCTTGGGTCTTGATGAAATTGAATAGACTTCATTTTACGAGCCTAGGGACTAAAATGTAAATATGTCAAAGTTTAGGGGCAAAAATGTAATTTTTTATAATGTAAGTTTTGGACTGAATTGAGTAATGTGATTAATAAATGAGTTAAATTTGCTATTATGGATCAAGAGAAACGAGGTTCAGACCTAGATCAGGGGAAAAATAAAGTATTTGACGATTAGGTTCATTTCTTACTACTTTTGTACCGAGGTAAGTTCTTATGTAAATAATGCATTGTTTTAATTATGTTTTAAATGCTTTACTATTGTATGAATTATGATTGAACATTGAGCATGTTCGACAAAGTTACGACAATCGTGAAATCCCGATTGAACCTTAAGAATAGATAGGATACAAATGTCATGACATTAGGGTTACCGAGACTATGTGTAATGCCATATCTGGGATATGGCATCATTATGAGACTTTGTGTAATTGATATGAGATTTCATGTAAGACTATAGTAGGCTATTAGCATCGATACAAGATCTTATGTAAGACCATATCTAGTATATGGCATTGGTGTGGTACTATGTGTGCGAGATACCCGAGTATCCTTTAGTATTCCAAGTGGTTCAACAGGAACTACAACGGGAATTGTCAAAGTTGTGAAAGAATATGGTATGTTGTAAATTGGTATAGGTATGTACATAGAACTCATTCTTAATGAGCTCGATATGTGATGAATCCCTCGGTAAGGTTGTGATTGATTAAGTTTGATTTTGAGATTTATAATGACATTTATGTTAATTTACTTCAAGTTAATTGTAAGTTAAATGTGAGTTTATAATGCTTATTATTTGCATGGGAACTTACTAAGCTTTAAAGCTTACTCCCCTTCTTTTCCCTTATCTTATAGTGTCATCAAGCCAGCTCGAGGATCGGAGATTGTCTGAGATCTAGTCACACTATTAACTAATTATTTTGGGTACCAATGATTTCAATATTTTGACTTATGGCATGTATAGGGACTTGGTTATTTTGTTATGTGTCATAATTGATTTGGCCTAATGTGTTGGCCTATATTGGTTGACAATTCATTTTGTATATGGCCATATGAAATTGGCTAATATTGGTTTACGTATATATGCATATGATGATGTTTTCATGGATGTGGAATTATGCATGGTTTAAGTTGATTAGTATGTGATGTTTGTATGTGATAGATGATAGTATGTGAACAAGGTATTGACGCCTTCGTTGTGGCTGATTTGGTTGAATGTATATACTTGGAATGGTGCTATGTTTTTTTGTGTAGGATTTGCGCATGGAAGGGTGACAATATGGCTTGGAAAATAACCTTATTTTTGTCCACACGGGTAGACACACGGGCGTGTGTCTAGGTCGTTTGTGACACACGGCTTTCCCCATGGGCGTGTAATCCAGTCGTGTGTCCCCTGCACCTTAATTATCGCAAAACATAATGCTTAATATTGAGCACATGGGCAGAGACACGGGTGTGTGTCTCAGCCGTATGGACGGCATGTCCTCGAACACGGGCGTGTGCCCTAGCCATGTGAAGTCTGCAACTATTTTATGAAAAATTATAAAAGTTAAATCGATCACGGGCGTGTGCCTTGGCCGTGTGACTTCAATTTGTTCTTGGAAGACAAACAGAGAGTTATACGGGTTGGGGACACGGGCGTATGTGACCACACAGCTTGCCCACATGAACGTGTCCCAAGCCACACAGGAGTGTGGCTCTTAAAACATGAAAAATTTTCTAAGTGTTGTAGAATTTTTCAAAGTTCTCGGTTTAGTCTCGAACCGCTTCCAAAGCATGTTTTGAGCCTCGTAAGCTCGTTTTAGGGACGATGTGAATGTAAACGAAATTTTTTAAATTTGGATGGGAATTTAAGTCTTGGTTTTGTATGTTTGCTTATGTTTAAGTCTGGTAATGCCTCGTACCCTGTTCCGGTGTCGAATACGGGTAAGGGCTATTACATGAGCTGAATATTAATCAGCATGGGATGATAAAGCCTGAGTATTGGAGTCAATGAATTGATTCTACCCCAGCTTGGAAGTGGGTTGATGAAAGGAATAAGACTGCTCTTCACATTGAAGCCTAAATCATCCATTAAATGGGAAGGAGTCCAAATTTGGCAATGAGTAGCCCAACCAATTTTGGAACAATTAATTAAAGGTCCCTACATGTGTAAAAAAAATCACAAATTAGCCTCAACAAAATCCTATAAAATTCTCAAGCCTTCCCTCATTTATAAATACAACCCTTCATTCAACATCTATCATTTAAAACATTTAGTTCATTCTCCTTTCCCTCTACACCTAAGCCTTCCATTTCCTTTCATTTCTCTCATCCTCTCTTTGAAATTTCCTCTAGTAAGTAGTTCTTGAGAGAAAGCTCTCTTGGCCGACCACCTTGAGGAGTAATTTGCATTAGAGCAGCGACAAAATTCAAAGGAAGCCACAATATATAATTCTCAGGAAATCACCAAAATCTTCTCAGGGTTTCTTATTCTTATCTCTTTAAATTATTCTTAGTCTACAAACATGATTGAAAATTATTTGATTGTTTTTCCATTAATTATAATGACTTAATTTGTTTTAGCTAGAATGGTTGCAATGCCTTGATTTGATTCATTAAATTCATGTTTATAATGTTCTATGCCTCAATTACTTATGCTTCCAATTAAAATCTTTCATGTTGTTCATGCATTAAAATATGTTTGACTGCATTAGAATTAATTACATATTCATAACTGAATGGTGATTAATGGATGTAATAATTAGAAGATGCATATTTATTTTATATTCGAACAAAAAGAAATTAAAGGTTCGTAATAATTCGAAAGAACATTATTACCTTGCATAACTTTAGGTTTATCTAATTAAATTATTTCAAACAAACTCATCCCTATTACTTTGCTTGAATTCTAAGGAATCTTTAGTTAAATGTTGACATAGAAATATTCAAGTTTTTCTAAGCAATAAATACAAGACTTCGAAAGAAGCTTATGATTTTAGATTCCAAGTTAATAAATAATCGAGTTGCCCTAAAATTTTTCTGAAACATTTGTTAAGCATGATTATGAATAAATTAAATCAAAAGTTGTAATTGTTCTAGCTTATTTTATTCATGTTATTGTTGTTAAAACTTCTAAATTGTTGTTAAAAATTCATTGTATTTTATTTTATCTCATTTGCATATTAGTTATTAATTTAATTAGGACATCTATCACCTTCAAATATTTTATTTTCTTAACCAACTTGTAAATTATTAATTTTATAATTGTTGATTAATAGATACAATCTTTATGGAGACGATACTCTTTTTACTCATTTATTACTTGATAACGACTGTGTATACTTGTAAATTCCACTGTAAACTAGTAACAATCTCTCAATGTTATGTGAATAGCTCTATTGGTGTCATCTATTTATAAGATGACAAGGTAAAACACTTGTTGAGTTGTAGTGGTTTATTTCAATTAGAAAAACAACTTCCTACTTAGAGTAGGAGTGGGGTGGATGTCACACCCTAGTATTTCTACTAGGCTTGCCACCCCTTTCATGTTATATGATGGGTTTTAGGCCTCTCTCACATCAAGTCCAATTACGAGTACTTCTTAGGCCCTTTGACCCAGTACTCTATAATGTGATCCAACCCGATTTGGTTTTTCTATTTCCTAAAATAAACTATAATATTCTATATTAAACAATTTTCTCATTCCTATTTTACCCTAGTAAATTTTTGATGATTTTACCCCTTATATAATTTTCAGAAAATATGTTTAATATTTCAGAACTCAACATGTTCACAATGACTGAATGGTGCATTTTAATTTTCGAGCTTCAAAACAACTAAAAAACATAAACTCATTCTTCCAATCATTTTTAAGTAATCCATATAGAATTGCAAATGAATCATTTCCATTTCTATTTCCTTTTTAGGAACCTACATTCTTTTCCAAATGATTCCATTTTTTCATAACAGAAAAAACCATAATCATTCCTAAATGTTTCTCATTTCTCTTTTTCTATTCATTCTGTTTATTTCTATTCAAACACGCAATTCATTTTTGGTTTCCACAAGCTAGTAGAGGGACTGATTAGACATATGTAATTAGGGAAGAAATTATTTATGATTAAGTTTTGGCTTTTGGCCTATTAATTATAAAGTCATTTAGTCGCGAAGTCATTCAACTATAGTATCGTGACTGAGCTCTCCCTAACGACATACCATTACGAAAGCAACTACTCAGTGTTCGTCTAATGATATTGTCATAAGTGTATTACCTTCATAGGATATCCTTAATCACATTGAGAAAATATTTGTCTTCCTAATATGGTCTTATTTTATCTCATGGTAACTATTACATATTCTTTCATGAAAAGTCAATTATTATCGAATAGTAATTAAGTTATTTATCATAAAGATGAAAGACTTATGGCCATGTTTACTTTTCATCAACCATGTAATGCCAATAAGAGGATATCATTTACCCATGTCTCGGGTCATGAATTCCACTATTGTGAATGCCGCTACATACTGCAAAAGTCATACATCCAACACACCTTGCATAGTCCACAATCCACTCAGGATTTTGGTATGTCACACTATGAATGTCACAAGCGAATAGATCAATGAACGGATTTAGGATCTAATCTACTTGGGTCCTATCCGATGTACTGTCAGTCTAGTCAGTTACTTCTATGTCATCTGATAACTGACTAAACTATGCTCTAATACCAAGCATAAAACACCCTCCACCCGACCCAATCAATTAAATTTGAGTATTGGGTGTTACTTCTTAAAATAAATGTAACCTAGACTTCTCTATTCGTCTATGTACTAAACGAGTAGTGACATTATAAAATTTTCTAGTTCTTTTACTTTGAAATACCTCGTTTTACTTATTATGGATAACTCATTGTACAATCTTCATTTTATTAAATACATAATTAGAGCACTATAACTTCTGTGCAGACATTAACATCACCATAAGGCCTTCTTTATAAACTTTGGCATTAATGTATATCTTTATGGCTCTTTACATATCTGTCTCATTATGCTTTCCTCTTTCATTCATTTTGTATCTGTATGCATATCAGCACGAACTATTGTTGCATGTAAAATACTAATGCAATTGTGCAAGTGTAAACGTCATTCAAGTAATAAAGTGATAAGTAAGTATCGTCTCCATAGGGATCGAAAATTGGTAAAAAGCTGATTAAGTTATTATAATACCTATTAACTACACTAAATAGATGGAAATACTTTTAAACTGAATAAGAAGTTGGTATAATGAATTAATATAATTTAATGCTAAAAATTGAAAATTGATATGACAAATAAAATGTAGTGGCAAATTACAGAGAAAAGTAAGAGTAATTCTATTATTAAATGAACAGGGCTGGAATTATTCAGGTGAAATGCTCATATCAAAATAATGTCATGGCAAAAGATTGTCTAATCAACTACTCAGAGATTACTACTGTAACCTGCCTCTTTCGATAGCTAGATTTAAGCTAGAAATCTATGTTACTGTATATCTACAAAACTTTGGATTAATAACTGCAATGAACGATCTTCTCTGTACAATTCACAACATCTATGTCTAAGTGCCTATGAAAAGGTTAATTTTGAAAAGATTGTCTAATTTAGTTCATAGGTGGAAAAGTAAACATCAAACACTACAGCAAAACAGGTTTTTAACGGCGTTTTTTGGGGCCTATAGCGGCGCTTTTACAAACGCCACAAAAAACGCCGCTAAAGGCAACGCCGCTAACATTTTGTGGCGTTTATGAAAAAAAACGCCGCTAAAAGTCATGACACAAACGCCGCTAAAAAACACGACATTTAACGGCGCTTTTTCCACAAACGCCACTAAAAATCATAACCTTTTAAAAAATTATTTTATTTTAATTAAATAATATTTATTTCTATTTTAAATATTATATTATGTTTAATTCTTGAAATTTGAAATTTAAAATCCATACTTTTAAGGATAAATAAAATATATTAATTAAATTAAATTTTCCATTAAAATTTAAACTTCAAAACTAAATATAAAAATTAATGAATTTAAATTTAATATATAACATTGATTCAATATGTAATTTAATACATAAAAATAACACACACAAACAGACAAAGTATTACAATTTCTAAAACCAAATTTATCCTCGTGAGAAAATAATGCCAATTCTTCATCACCTCTCATTAATCAAAGGAAAAAGATAAAAAAAAAAAAGAAGAAGAAACAATATACAACAGAGGGCTGGTTCAAGCTTATGTGAAGCCAAAGTACTGCAATGCCTGCATATAACTTAGAGAATTCCTTTGATGCTTTCAATTCAACCGCCAGAGAATCCAAAACACCGGAACAGAAAGCCAAAGTATGCACCTGTAAGCCAAAGTCAGGCCAATAAGGAAATCACTTATATGACCCTCAAGGCCACATCTGTCAAAGCACATTATCTGATCTCTTTGAATTATGAGATGGAAAGATAAATTTTTAATAATGCCACCATAATGCAAGAATTAGAATTTGTTTCGACAAAAGTCATTGATCATGTTATTAATCATGTGCCTTTGCATGTACAGGCGTTGCATCTAAAACCTACATAGTTTAAATAAAAAATATCACCAAATCCATGGCCTATCCTCAAACAATCTATTATTTAGATATGTAAACAAGTCAAACAGAACTTTTACCATCTCAATGTCATTTTGATAGGTGTAGTAAGACAAGAAGTAAACACAGGAAGGAAATTCAGCACTTTGAGGAAGAGTCTCATGTGCTTCACACGCAGCCAGAAGAATGCAGTCTCTTGAAGATCCAGGGTAGTTAGAAGTGCCACAGTCAAGAAGCTATCAATCAAATTCAAATAAAGAAAAAAAGAAAATCAAATAAGGCTAGAGAAGGAAGACAATGATGTCTATTTGAATAGCACCAGCCAGAAAATATACTAGTGACAAATTGAGGATAGAACGCGAGCAAGTACCTCAATGAAGGCATTAACAACCATTCCTGCAGCAGATAAGGCTAGGGAAGGAAGACAAACAACCATTCCTGCAGCAGAGCAATCAAAAACATATATAGAAGGTGTTTTTAGCCAAGAATCAAGATTGCTGATAGGCAAGGGAATATACTGTGTATAACTCTGCACAGGAAATGTTCAGGCTTAACAAGGAGAAAAATTGGCAAATAGAGCAAAAGAAAAGCAACAAGAATTGATTCCTAACAGTTAAACAAGTGAACATCTTATTAAACAGCCAGATTTCACCATTTGCAGTTGGCTTTGGAACACCATGTCCATTGTAATGAAATAAAACTCTCTAACTTGGCATATCTGCAACATGTATTACAAAGTTTCTTCACTTCATCCACTGTAGGATCAACTTTGACCTTACTGTGAGCCAGGCCATGTTTAATAGAAAGAATTAGATTCTAAACTTGATGGAATAGCCTGTAATGAGACGTGGTATAAGATGGTGTTCAAACCTTGGGCTGCCACTTCTCATATTGATCTCTCAAGTTTTTCCCAATAGTTTCCACTGATTTTTGTGGTGCCATAGAAAAATGGTCTGCAACAATGAAAGAAAGAAAAAGTGGAACATACTAATATCAATGAAGAACATTAGATTGAAAAAAAAATATATATTTTAATCATTTTGCGACCAAAGAATGGATGTTGGATAGAAAATATGATTGAAAACTTATTTTGTGCAAGTACAGCACTAGGATTCCAACTTTTTCCTCCTTGGCAACCAATAAAGGAAGGCCAGTACAAGGGTTGTATATAGAAACAATAAATAGATAAGCATCCCTGAGACTGCATGCAAAATACAGCAAAAGTTTCAAATTAGTAATTATAATTTTGAGTGTTTAAAAATTTGTATAATCTATCAGATTTCTTAATTCAAAATTATCAATCATATTCAATATATTGAATCAATAAATTATTTGTGCGATGACTGTAGCCTTTTTTAAGATAATTTATTCTATTTTCACATATTTTAAGAGTCATGAGTATTACCTTATAGTATTTTATTTGGCCACTATTTTTATTTTTTTAATTAAATAGAGAAGTGTTTATTAATTATACATATGCATATTTTACAATAAAAATATAATATGTCAGACTCCACACTTGTTATCATTTTAATATTTACTGATTGTTTAACTAAATACATTATGATAATCGATGAGTAAAAAATGATTTTATTAAATTATTATAATTTCATGAAAAATTTAATACTAAAAAATGTAATATAATGAAATTTGCTATTCAAGTGATGGAAATTAACTAATTAGATCTGCTATTAACTAATTAGATCAAGTGATGAGTGATAAAGTGATTCGAATATATTTTTGTATTGATGAGATATATTACCTAATTAGATCTGCTATTCAAGTGATGGAAATTAACCTCGCGATCAAAACGACCTTGCCTGAGAAGTGCAGGATCTAACAAATCTCTACAATTTGTAGCAGCCGAAAATATAACACCTTGCCAATATCAAACCCATCAAGCTCTATTAGTAGCTGATTCAAAGTAGTTTCCCACTCCTGAGTGGCTGCATTATACAGGTGATCTATTGTTTCCTTGAAAATCCCTTGACGTCTGATCAGATAGAAAGAAAGAGAGAAAATCATTTACATATGATCTTAAAGACAGCTATGCTTTTCTCCTCTCCACTAAATTCATCTATAGTTATCTTCCTACTCATAATTGCAATGATAATTGGTCTGTAAAAGGCTGGTACAAGTTACTAATATCACATGTAATTCTAGTTCATGGTTGTTATAATGGTATTATACAAGTCAAAAAATAACTTTGCTCATGTAATGATGAAAATGCCCCATCCAAGTCTTGTTCAATGTTCAATATAAAAAATCAAGATAGAAAAATAGCAGGCAAAATTTCTTTGATGCATGAACAATATAAGCAAAGATGGGAACATACTGGAGTTTCACTCATAGCCTTGTGAACCAGATCCTTCAGAATGGAATGAGTCTGAAAAATGTAACAAATGAAATCAATCCAATTTGAAGCATCACTCTATGACCAACATGATCTCTAGCAAACCGAGACCTTAATAGCAATTAAAAATTATCAACATTTTTTATGTAAGACAACTAAATAGAAGAGGATAGCAAGTATGTAAGACAACTAAATAGAAGAAGATTGCAAGAATCTTGATACTTGAAAGAAAAAAAAATGTTTTTTAAGAATCACAACTGAACTGATGCTGAAAGAAAAAGAAAACCAGATGACCTTGGTATGCAAAATTGAATATGACAGATATACCATTTTTTCTAAAATTTACTTTCATATCGCATCAACAGCAGCCTCAGCTAGACCTCTGATAGTAACTAAAGTAGATTCAATCAAACGATGAGATCCTTGTTCAGGAGCTATTAAATGTGGTTGATAGCCATCAGCTTCAGTAATAAGCTTCCTAAATTCTCCATTGATAGTTGTCTGTCAAATTGCAACCTTTTCAAAGCAGCAGGAAGTTGGTTGTCGAAAACATTGTAAACCTTATCACCACCAGTATGCCTGTGAACAACATTGAAAGTCAAGACAAAATCTCTAACAAAATTGGAAAAAATTGAATGATGTTAAAGACAGGTGTATTAAGGAAGGTAAAATAAGACGTGATACATACACCTCATCTAAATGTTCTCTGAAATTTTGATCAAAAAGATGGCAAATCTCCATAATTGTGTACAACTTCCTCTGTATAAGCATCTCAATCATCAGTAATTCCTAAAGAGCTTATAACTAATAATCAACTGAAAGTGGAATAGCCAAAGATATTGAGAACAAAAATTCAATAGTGTTTGTTCAATGTGGTTATCCCATTCGACCGACCAAAGTCCCAAAGGCAGTTTATGGGTCCTATATATGAATAATGTTTATGTTTGACTTAACTTTTAACACCAAAAAGAATCAATTAACGGAAACAAGAAAGGAGGAGATGAGATCGAGCCAGATCTTGGAATACCTTCAGGGATTGTGAGAAGAGGCTGAGAAGAGCAATCGCAAAGGCAAGGTGGGCAAGTGTTGGAAGTGTGGCTGAAGGCTACTAATCCTTCCATGAAATGCCAATAGACAGAACCCCACCTTCAACGCCGGCGTCTGGTTCACCACCATCTCTTCTATCTCAGAGCCCCACCTTCAACACCGCCGTCTGGTTCACTGCCATCACTTCTATCTCAGAGTCTAACTGGAAACCAAATCAAGACTGCTGCTGGAGAGTTTCTTGATTGAAAAGAGAAACGGAGGGGTGAGATTAGGGGTGTTTTGAGGATATCGATTTTAGGGGAAAAAATTAGGGGTTTTAGAGGGGGGAAATTTCGGAATAAGACCGCGCCTTTTTTGAGATGATTTTTTTGTGACATTTTTATAAAAAACGCTGTTATTGTTAATGTTTTGCTGCGTTTTTTATAAAAACGCTACAAAAAATCATTCCATTTTAAATAAAACGATACCGTTTTTTTTTACTAAAAGTTTTTTATTTTATTTGTTAAAAATTATTAGTTAAATAATTTTATAAAATATTTATTATTACTATTTTTTATAAATTGGTTTTTATAAATAAAAAATTAAGTACTCTGAAAATAAATATCGTGTATTTTAATAAGAAAACAAATAATTAAATGGCTGTAATTAATTATTAAGTTAAAATTATCTAATGTAAGCAATCAATCTCTCACATATCAAATTTCTATTAAAGATTGAGACGTTAATCATAATTTTATATTATTCTTTTCCGATCTAATCTCCATTTCATTAGAGATATTTCTTCCTAACTAAAATATAACTACTTTGCTAGAATTCGATGTGGAATGATTTTAGTTTTTGTATTTCATTTTTATTTGTTATAATCTGGTCCTATCCAAAATAGATAGTTACCTATCCATATCAATGATTTGTTGCTTTTTTTATTTATTTATCAATATTTTTTTTAAATCTAATATTTAAATATATCAAATGGTTTAGATTAAATATTTTTAAATATAAAAGTATTAATTGATTGTAAAAAATTTAATCATTTAACAAAACTTAAGTAAACCTTAAATCCTAAACCATTTAATATATATAAAGTTTATCTATTATCTCTTAAATAATTTAAACTATAATCATAATTTTAATATATTAAAATTAATATTATCTTTTTTTACAATTATATACGTAATTATTTAATATATAAATTAAAAAATACTAATTAATCTAAATCCTAAATCCCTAGCCCCTAACCCCTAAACCTTAAACTATAAAACATAAACCTTAACCCCTAAACCTTAAACCCCAACCCCTTAAAACATAAACCCTAACCTTTAACCTATAAACCATAAACCATAATCCCTAAACCCATAATCCATAAACCTTACAATAGTAACTCATAAACATTAAACCCTTAACCATATACCATAAACCCTAAACTATAATGATAATTAATTCAATATTTTAAAATTAATAATATTTTAAAATTAACACTGTCTCTTTTACAATTATATAAGAAAATATTTAACATATAAATTAAAAAACAATTAGTTATATACCAAAAATCTTTAAAATTATTTTAAATAATAGTATTTTAATTTTTTCATATTTGTGGCGCTTTTTAAAAAACGCCGCTAATGCTGAAGGTGTACTTATAGCGGCGTTTCTTAAAAAAATGCCGCTAATACTCGATCTTTAGCGGCGATTTTAAAAAGCGCCGCTAAAGCCACTAAATTCTCAATACAAAACGATGGCGTTTTACAAAATTAATTTGCGACGTTTTCTAAAAAGCGCCGCTAAAGGTGTACATATTGCGGCGTTTTTAAAAAAGCGCCGCTAATACTCAATCTTTAGCGGCGTTTTTAAAAAGCGCCGCTAAAGCCACCAAAGGCTCAATACAAAACGACGGCATTGTGTTAATTTTTTTGCGGCGTTTTTTAAAAAACGCCGCTAAAGATCAAGCATTAGCAGCATTTTCTAAAAAGTGCTGCTAAAGGTATACATATAGCGGCGTTTTTAAAAAGCGCCGCTAATGCTCGCTCTTTATTGGCGTTTTTTATTCAAATGCTGCTAAAAACGCCGCTAAAAACCTGTTTTGCTGTAGTGAGATTTAAACCATTCATCAACATTTAAAAAAGTTTGAATCATAGAAACCAGGAAAACTAAAGGCAGAGCTACAGGATTTCTCGCCACACTCCAGCTTCTCTTTTATCTTTCGATCATTCGTGAATCCATGATAGATGTGTCTTCCCTTTCTTCACATATGTATTCTACTCTCTGTAGCTACTACCCTTTCTTTCTTTAAAATTCTCCAATGGAGTTTTTCTGTGTAGAAAGAGGATTATTGTCACCAGTCTCTTTCTCCCACAAATTCTCTTCCCTTTTTTTTCTTCTCTCTCCTCCTTTTATTGGGTAGATTCGACCCTCCTCAGCACACATTTTTCATTCCTTTTTTCAGGTTGGTTTTTCTGGTACATGTCCAGTTGGCTGAGAGTGACGTGGATAGAATGCTGAGTCATTTTCCCAGAATTGCGATGGCAATTCTATTGGCAATCAATCTTGCCAATTTCCACGGCAATGTTTCACTTCCCTTATTTTCCCTTTTCATCTTCTTGCTCTTCCTACACCTGTATTCAGACAAAGCCACAACTTTCCTCCTCAAGTGATAAAAGTAACAAATAATGACCAATGTAACACAATCCAATATTTGTTATGCAATGTTCAAAAATTATCCTAAAAATGCAAATAGATTCACTTAATTTCAAAAAATTAATTCCATCTAGAGGCCTTAAATATAACTCTTTTCAAGAGTTATCAACTGCCACTCGCTTGGTGTAGCCTTAGCATTGTCTCTCAGCACATTCATTACTATCAACCCTTACAATCAGAAGCATCTATAATAAGTTCATAAGAACTTAGTGAGACATTTCCATATATTCATCCATTATTTCCTATTAAACTTTAAATGTTGCACCTTCCTATACTTCTTGGTGAGTACTTGCCAAAATTAGCTTTTCTTATAATAATCTTTTACTTACCTTACCCTCTTTAATACTCCGAAAGCATTCTTACCTTAGTTGATAATGTTCAACTTACTTGTGGGCTCGTGCTCAAGACGTACTTTTTATTTCACCTTTCATTCTAATGAACAAGTTAGACTTCCTCCACTTTCAGCACAAAATGTTCCTCATCAGTCCTTTATTCTCTCAAGCTTGTTGGTTGCACTTTCATTTAAAGTTCGCTCAATCAGCACTGTCTTCGAAATATTACCACGAACGCTAATTTTTTAGGCTGCGCCATGAAGGCCTACTCCTCCCTTGTCATAGATATCCACAGAAGTCTTCCTTTGACATAGATCACCATAAAGGCATCCTTGCACAATATATAGATAACCACAAAGGCGTCCACATAACATCAAATAGCTGCAAAGGCATCTACATAACATCAGATAGCCACAAGGGCATCCACACAACATCAGTTAGCTACGAAGGTGTCCACTTCACTTAGATAGCCACGAACTCATCAGGATCTATTCATTTAACTCATTATTCCTTTCACTTTATATACCAGATTCACTAAACAAAGCTTTGTCCTATTTGCTTTCTCAAACTAAATAAATCTGTTCTTCAGCAGCATAACATACAGAGTCACAATTTCTTACCTCAACAGGGGCATCTCTGAGCTTCACCACCCTAGTCTGAGAATACTTTCTTAGGAAGTAAGGGAACAGTGCCCATCACTTACCCAGTTACTCAGGTATTCTTTTCTTTGTTCTAGTGGATGTTCGACATATGTATTGATCCATGTGATTTACTAGTTAGATCCATTAAACCTGTAAAGACTTGTATATGAAAACACTTACGGGACTCACCTTTGGGTCTCAACTCATCCATTATCCTTATTCATTTCATCATACCTGATGGTGTAACAAGTCACGCTTTGGTGCATTGCGCCTTCTTGGCGGCTACTCATTATTTGAGTCTCCTCAATGCCTTACTAGGTGTTCTCTTCTATATTAGTTATGTATCTACGTATATGTTAAGAGCTTTAGTAGGGTGGGTAACATCTTATTACTCAGGGTTTGCCTATACGTCTAGCCTTATACTTAACCAATAAGAGTTTTCCTATCTTTTTTTGGTTTTCCTCTCCCAATGAGAGAGATAAGATATCTTCTTGTCTTAAACACTTTGACTTGTCCCTTGAATTTATTAGGACTCAACAAACGTCACGTCAGTCAATTAGTGGTCTTATCCAAATCTTCTCGATTCCAAGAAACTAATCAAGTGTTTTCCTTTGGTTCTTAACTATTTAGTTCATATCCAGTTAAGCTTTAACCATTGTTTCCTTATAATCTAATCGGATCAAGGCCATCGTTTTCGAATACTCTCTATTGCTGACATAAGCTTTCCACCTAAGGTTCCATTTCTTATAACGAATTTTGCCCAAACTATGCACACCAACCAAAGGCTCCTAGGGAGAATCCCTCCTTTTAGGGCTTACTATGTCATTACCCTAATGTTCGCCAACATTAAGGTGTCACAGACGCACTCACAATGGTTCTTATCTTTATAGTAGCTTAAACACCATTCACTTCTAACTCATCTTATCTGACCCATTTTTTGAACAGTATTTGGATTCTAAGATTTCGCCAGACAGAATCTTACAATTATGGGGCTCAATCAACACCTTAAATGTTTTCTAACCCTTTGTGGCACTTTTACGTATAATAGGGTATTAGATGACACTATACATATTTGGTTATTCCCTTTTTCTTTGTATAATAATGCTTTTATGTGGTTGGATTTACAGTCGGTGTAAAAGTGTTCTTACAGATCTTTAAGTCGTTTCTAGCATGGAAAAAGCTATCGCATTGTATTGTGACAAGGGTACAATAATAACTAACACTAAAGAGACCAGAAACCACAAATGAACAAAACACATTTATAGGAAATATCACATTATACAAGAGGCGACAACAGATGAAATAGTGGATGTAGTCAAATTGTATTAGAGGACAACCTTGTAGATCCATTTACTAAGATTTTGGTGGCTAGGAGTTTTTAGAGAAACATGTAGAAGCTCTAAGAATGGGAAACGTGACTCATCTACTCTACTAGGGCAAGTGGGAGACTGTTGGGATCTAGTGCCTTTAATGGAGTGATTACATCTATATTTTATTGTATTTTCAAACAAATCGATTTTAAATAAAAGCTCTTTCATTATTATTATATTTTGTATTATGTCCTTAAATGGTTTTTACACGCTAAGCAAAATGAAAGCAAATATTGGCTCATTGGTTATTTAATGTTTAAACTAATACAAAGCGACCCTTCATGGATGGATCCTAGTGTTAGAAGATACCTTATATTAGTAGATAATCTAAACACGAATTTAGTCTTAATTGAAATTGAGCAAGCCAATTAAAAGACTAATATGTCTATCAAGCCCACATAAGGGAGATAACTCAAGATAAGTGTCAAAAGTAACATACTTTAACCTCATTCCTAGTGCATTTTTGGGAGATTATGTGGTGTGAATTATATACTCCTAACCGTTTATACTTATGTTTTAGCCATCCATTTAACTTTTCACCTCTTTTAGCCCTTAAACTTACGTTGTTTGTCAAATCATCCCAAAATAAATGGAAAAGTTAATGTCTGTTAACTTCGCTGATGTGGCATCATGTGGATGCAATAACAACAATTATTTTTTAAAATTTTAAAAAATTTAAATAAAAACTATTTTTAAAAAATTAAAAATTATAACATATATATTTTTAAAATTTTTAATTTTAAAAAATTAATTACTCACTAATGGATATACACGTGTACTGCCACATGGATGCCATATTAGCAAAATTAGCAAATATTAACTTTTTATCCATTTTAACGTGATTTGACCAACAGTGTAAAATTAAAAATTAAAAAAAAAACTAAAAATTAAAGATTAATTATTTTTTTAAATTAGATGATGAAATAAATTATTATACCATATATTTATTTACATTGAAAACTTTTTTGTCATCAATTCATATACTGCATATAACATTTGCATAATGTAAAGCTTATTTCGTAATATTATTAAATTTATCGTTTCTGAACCAAATATTGAATAAATGTCCGATGCTTACTCAGGTGAAACACATGTGACCAAATTTAAATTAACAAGTAATCTTAATTAATAAATTCTACTGACTAAAACATGAACAACACTCTTTCGATATTTGAATATTGTAAATTAAATTCTAATGAATGGCAGATTGAAATAAAAAATTTAATATTTTACTAACAAATGAAAAGTAAATTATTTCGTAGCCAACATTATCCAAGTGTCAACCTAAGATTTAAAAAAAAAAGAATATTCATGAAAAGACGCCATAAAATTAATTAATTCGGAACAGCGGAAACAGGCAAATTCTGTTGACATTGTAAATTAATAATTGTAAAACCGTAAACATTTTATTATATACAAATGTAAAAGCGAAAGGACAAGAAGCAAACAGAAACCAGCTGAGCTCAAATTTTCTAGCTACAATGCTAAAAAAGCTTCAAGCTGGTTCCTTCAAACCTATAACAAAGGCAGAAAAAAATAACCTATTTATATATAACCCAAAAAGATAAAAAGTTGCAGGAGAATCCGGGGATCTGTGCTGTGGATCATCCCTCTGGTAAAAATCTCCTCGTAGGGCAATATTTCTTAATTTTAAACTTATGTCTAATCAAGCTTGATTGACCAGGGCATTAGCGTCAATGAAAGTTCCATGAAAGCCGTATGGAACTCTTGAAGGTAATTTAATTGAAGCTTCCAACTGTAAATTCATGGCGTTCACAATCTGGAGTTCTGATTTCCATGTCTTCTCATCGTGAACAAAAGAAAGAATGTATCCATCATCTTCAACTGATTCAGGGTTGTCGTCTCGAGGCAGGAAAAAGGGTTCCCCACCATATCTTTTGTCACCGTAGATATGCTTTTTTACCTCCCCGGTGAAAAGATCTACCTTGGCAAATCCCGACACTTTCGGCCATGGTTCGGCAATGGCGAGATAAGCGTACCTTGTCTTCCTTCCAAGCCGGTTCTTGTTCACCATCCCAGCTTCCAAGTTCACTTGCTCGGATTCTGAGATTATTGGGCGGCGCGTGGACTCGCCTGTCTTTAAGTTAAGCCTGATTTCAGAGAGTACGCTCTTTAAATTCTCGTCGGATTCGTTGAAAATGGAGTCGGGAGGCGTCATGCAGGATCCGATCACCACAACTTCATTCGATTCAGGCTCCTCCCAAGCGTTCCATAGATGAAAACAGAAAGTATCAGGAGATTCCACCCATATGATATCATTTGAATCACTTGCATACTTTGAAAGAATCCCGAACCGAGACTTTTTGTTCTGGTCGTAAATCACAGGAGAACCTCCGGTTATCATTTCTTGTAGCTTGAACACCACTTGCTGATCAGGTATCACTACAAAGTTCTCAGTGATGGCAAAATCATGCATCATAGTCGGCACCGGAAGAGGAATCTCAACGTCGGGGGATTTAGTACCTTCAGGTGAAAACTTGAAATACTTCAAGTAGGGCTTTTGGACAACGTCGTAACTCAAAGCAAAGAGTTCCTTGGAAAGAGGGTCGATTTTGGGATGCGCAATCATTGTTGATTTAAGTTGATCATCAAAGTTGTATCTCCCAACTGTTTCCAAGTCACCCGAGGAAGTGACACGCACGTGGTAAGGAATATCATCTTCGGACATAGCAAGAAGCCGGTTATTGAAATAGACTAAACCAGCATTAGCTACACCAGTGCCTTTCGTGTGATCGACGAGGCCGAAAAGGCCTCTCGCATAAAACAGTAAAAGTCTAGCAATCCCTGAGTGACCATGTAGTTCACCGATTGCTTTAGGGAAAATAGGGCGGCCTAGTTCTTTTTCCTGTCGAAGTCTTTGCGTTTCGGTAAACCGACAAGCGTAGCTAGCGTTTCCATTATCGATGGAAACAGCATGTATCATGCCGTCACCGTCGAACAAGTGATGGCCAGAGACGGGCTCGAATAAAGGGTTGGCACCGTTGCGGAGGTAAACGCCGTTGATGTAAGAAGGGATGGCGCCGGCGACGGGTAGAGATTGCTTGGCAGGCTGCTCGGGGACAGGAGCAAAGTTTCCTGAGATTTGCACACGTGGGTCAGCGGTTTTAGGAAGTGGGTGGTGAAGGTCGCGTGAGAGCAAGGCGTTTTCAGCCATATCAATGGCCATGGATGCAGCTCTTTGGAGGAGATTCCACTGTGGCTGTTGTTTGGGTTTTGAATTTACAGAGGTGTCATGTAACTGTGAGGGAAGTAAGGGGGTTTGGTATGGTTGTTCGGGAAAATGAAGAACCGAAGGAGAGTGTAAAGCTGAGCGAATAGTGTTGCTGCTTCTCCTGTAGGGATTCCTTTTCTTCCAGGAGATGGATGTGTGAGAGAAGCCGAAACCTAGTGATGAATTTGAGGAAATAGGTTGGGAAATCGGGGTTTTGGCCCAATTACCCATGGAAGTAGCCATTTTAGGTTTTACGAGGGAAGATTTGTGGCTGCTGCTTGTGTTTATGGTGATTTTGAGGGAGGGAGTTTCTTCAGCTTTGTGCTTGTGTGTTGGGGGGTTTTGATGGAGAGAAAGCGAGGCCTTGGGGGAAAAGAAGAGAAAATGGGGGAGAATATAAATAGAGTTGGCGGTGGGGATTGACTAAATCGAGCGAGACGGAAAAAATTGTACGAAATAGCGAGCCATATTTTTTTTCATTTAATGTTATAATTTTAGAATTTTTATATTGAAAAAATTAAATTAAAATAAAAATTATAAAATATAGAATGGAATTATTAATAATACTATTAAAAAATAAAAGATAATATATCTATTTCATATAAATTTTTTATCAGAAGAGTGAGAATTGATTGTAAGGGATGTCCACCTCATACATCTAAGATGACCACGTCACCGTGCAACAGTTGTGACTGTTAATTTTCTAACATTTTTATTGAGTATGAGGTAAGTTATGGAGGAGAAGGGGGGGTGTCTCAATCACAAACCAAAAAGCATCCCCGAGAAATTTGCTTGACAAAAGAGAGTTGGTATTGGATGGTCCCAAAATTAGGAACCAATGAGATTATGAGAGTGGAAGGCAGTGTGTTTTGCTTTTCTCTTGAGTAAAAAAATCAAGTCAGGTCAGTACATTGTTGACACTAACCCATTTCCCGGTAAAAAATAGGAGCCCTAGATTGAGTTTTTTCATTTTTCCTCAAAAAATAGATAAAATAATTTTTATAATCAATTTATATATTTAAAAATTAATATAATTAATAAAATAATTAGATAATAATACCTAATATATGTATTTTGTACTAATATATACATCAATTTTAACAATAAAAAAATTATAATAAAAAATTAAATTATTTTTTATTCTAATTTACAATGATTAATTTACTATTTTCAAAAATAAATTTACATTTTTAATTGTTGTTTCCCAACTTTAACTCTTTTTTCTCTTTTTGCTATTTTTCATTTATATAAAAAGAAGTCTAACTCCGCGTTCAACCCTCATCATCGACTGTGCACTCCACCGACGTTGCTTTTATCTCTCCACTGGTTTTCATCCCAGAAATTTTTCCTTCTCACAAATATTTTATATTCTTATAAATTTAATTTCATGATTTGCGATGCATAATCATCACACATACATTAAACTATTGGAGTCTCTTAAACTGTTTTTATTTGGTTGCCATATTTAAATCGGGTCGGCCCTTACTTGTCTTTCCTCAATCCAATAATTTTTATTAAGGATAATCTTCTGACACTGCAGACATAACCCTCCTGTAGTCACAAAATTCTCTGCAGTCAGAACCAGCCGACCCACCCATTACATTCCGTGTGGATAATTACAAATTTAACTCGTAACTAAGAAAAAAGGTAAATCAACTTAGTGTTATTAAGGGGAAATATTTAATTAAGTATATGAATTTTATTCACCATTAATATATAATAATATAAAATAGGGAAAACTAATAAAACAGTAACTTTTATTTCCATCATATTACATTTTAGTCATTTATGTTTAAAATGTTACGTTTTAGTCACTTACGTTAACTTGTTTTAACATTTTAGTCATTGAGCTATTAATTTTTGTTAACGTATAACGGTAAGCTTACATGGTACGTTAAATCATCATTTTAAACAAAAATTTTAGGTTAAATTTTATAATTGGTCATCATATTTATTTTTTTTATTTTGAGCAATTTAATTTTTTTCTTTTATGTTCTTTTACCTTTTCTTTTTTTTTTCGTTATTTTCCATTCTCTTTTACTTCTCCATCTATTTTCCTCCCTTCTCCATCTCTTTTAACATAAAAGAAAAAAATTAAATTGCTCAAAAAAATATAGGGACCAATTGTATAATTTAACCTAAATTTTTGTTTGAAATGATGATTTAATGTGCCACATTAACTTACCGTTATACCGTTAACGATAATTAATGCTCAGTGACTAAAATTCTATAACACGATAATGCAAGTGACTAAAATGTAACATTTCAAACATAAGTGACTAAAATGTAATTTAGGATAAACAAAAATGACTATTTTAATAGTTTACCTTGTAAAGTATTATTATTGAAAAAAAAAATAGAAAACTTGTAAATAATTAATAATTTTATTTAAAAATAGTGAAATATTAATTAATTATATATATACTGAAATCTTAAACTCTAAAGTCAAAATTTTAAAATCATAAACTCAAGAATCTAAACTTTAATTTCAATAATTATTAATATTTATTATTAATATTTTATAATTAATTAATTTTTAATAATATTTAAATAAAAGTAGTAGTATTTACAAATAAGTTCTCTAATTTTTTTATTTTATTTAATAATAAGGTTTCATGTTATTATTAATTGATTGTGCATGAGACTAACATGTTGTTACTTCAAATTTTTTATTATTAAATTGGGATTTTCACTTATTAATCAATTGATTTTAAATTGAATGTCTAACACGATAACCAAACATTAAGCTTTTAAGGGATATCATTGTTTCGTTATCTCTCCATCCTCTAAAATCAATATTTACACCCCTACAGAGCATTCCTACATTTTAGAAATAGAGCCTAAGTCATCAGTAAGTGCTTAGCTAGTAACGTCATAACATGATTTTTTTTATATACATAACCAAAAATATTAATTAATTATGAAAATAATTTAGAGGAAAAAATTATATACGAAAATTACTCGTTTGTTATAATAGAAATTGGTGTCGCTTGATCAATTGGCGGGATCACCTCCTTTCCTCTCAATCATTATCCAATCATCAGTTAAAAAATGGTTTTTTTGTGTTGCCATTGTGTCAAGCGGCACCCGCATGTATTTTTCAAACTACCGTGAAAAATATTAGTATTCACAATGGAGAATTAAAAAAAAAAAGGAAATATATTTTTTACTTGGTGTTGTTGGTCTGTCAGGCGACACTGGTCCAATTTTTTTTTGAAAAAAAAAATTGTCAATGAAAAAAATTATTATTTTTTCTTTTTTTTTTTCACTGACAGAATTGAAAAAAAAATTGGACTAGTGTTGCTTGATAGATCGACCACACCCATTAAAAAAAAATCCCTTTTTTCTCCACTGTGAATACTCATACTTTTCATAAGTATTTCAAAAAATACATACAAGTGTCGCTTGACACAGTAGTGGCATCAATTTCTTTTGTTTAAACTGATGATTAGGTAGTCATTAGAAGAAAAAGAGGCTGGTATTGTCAATTGATCAGGCGGCACTAATTTCTACTGCAGGAAATAAATCATTTTTGTATATAATTTTTTCTGTAAATTATTTTTATAATTTATCTATATTTTTGAGTTATTTATATAAAAAAAACCCATAATACCATTACCACAAGTCCTCGTGGATAATTATCACTTCAAGTTTAATATCATTTAAGCTTTTTTTTTGTTACTTTTTAAAAATACTCTTAAGATTACAGCCACTTTAAAATCATAAACAATGGTGAATAGATAATTTTTTAAATGAAAAAAGGCAAAAGATATAATTTCTAAGTCCAAAAATAGAGCTGCACTATTGTTAAGGGTAAATTTAAATAAACGGTATATTTATTTACAATTAATGTAAAAATAATATGATGATAAAATTAAAAAATATAAAAATACTATAACCTAAAATAAAAAATAAACTAAACACATTATACCTTATCATTATCTAAATTCACCCTAAATTTTTATGTAAGTACGCCATAACACTATTATTACAACTCCATCAAAGATGTCATCATATCGAGTGGAATCTCCTTTAATTATCCTAACTTTCCAAACTCACAAATTCATGTCAATCAAAACACCAAGATACCCTAAAATCGAGCCTAGGTTTGGATTCCACGAGAAAAACATCATACAGGAGGGCCCACATCAAGCTCTTTTCCATCTATAAAAGTCCTTCTCCCTTCGAGAAAGGAGACAAACAAGTTAATAGCGCAAAAGCTCTGCTCCTGTAACTACTCAACCTCCTTCAACCAACATATATATCAACTCTTCACACCTGTGAACTGCTCTCATCTTAGCAGCTTTTTTCACCTCACAATGTGAACCGCCTATCATGTATTTTATGTTGTAATAGATCTCTATGTTTGTAAAATCCATTATGCGCCGATTGATTAAAGGGTTGAATGAAAATTATTGCGTGATTTTTGAAGTAAAACTTTTTAGTTTTTTTATTAGTAGAAGTGAATTATATTTTTGTTATACTTTCCTAGCATACTTATTCTTAATTTTTAGACTCGAGGCTGCGTCCTTATTGTGTATGTACTATTTTGGCTTTTATCTGGTTAAGTGTTGTGTTGTGGTCAGGATTTGATTATGTCCTCGCAGACTTGCACTTTTTATCAATAAAATTCATCTTACTTCAACAACAAAGTTTTACCATATATATGTCTGATAGTTTGGATAATTTTTATATCGGTATTAAGATAATCTTAATTTCACAGTCAAAATATGCAGTTTGAGTATGTAGATAAATATAACCAATAACTTACTTCAATTGGTTTATACAAGTGCTCTTAAAATGATATTATAGAATTTGAATTTTAACATTTGCAATTATTTTCTTGTTCTAAGACATTCTTCTCTTGTTGGAAATGAATTAGAGCCAAGGGTAGCAAAAGGTAGGTAAAGCAGTTGGCCTCCTTTTTCAGTGGGATAATTGCATTTATAGCTCTTCCCAAAATTAAAAGATTTAATTTAATTTAGTCTTTTTTTAATTTTTGATTAAATAAAAAATAATAATTTTATTCTTTTTGAAAATTAATAATTTAATTTAAACATTTTTAGTATAAAATTTTTCAATTTTGATCTCAAATTTTATAAATTTATCTCCGTTCTCTAAACAAAGTCTCCGGGTTGCATAATAGAACCACTGAAGCCGAAAGATAATGGCATGATAGTATGATGCCTGTTTTGGGAATAATGATGTAGATTGGAGATGGCTAATGGCACCTACTATATCTGTTTGCAGTTTAGAGTCAATCTTATGTTGGGTTTTCAATACGCTACAAAAACAAAATCAATTTCAGATATTATGGAAGACTATCAAGATTCAAGACAAAGAATGATGAAAATGATGGTTTCAAATGGATATCTTTTTCATATTATATATGTAAAAAATAAGCCACAATAGAGAAAGTAAAGAAGAAGATTGGTTTTGTTTCGTCGATCGATCTTTGTAAGTACATATTCTAAAAGTTCCTTTTTATTTGTTTTAAAAAATAAATAAAAATAAAAATTAAAGCAAAGCCAAAGTTAGGTGAGTTAATCATAATACAACAATTGCACTTCTGGTCAGATTGTCATGTTTTGATAGCAAATCTCTTACATGAAGATTTTATCCTTCTTAAACTAATTAAAAGAGATCTGCCCTCACCTGCCTTCTCTCTCTCTCATTTCTTTCATCAGTTCATGACGGAGTTTTTTAGTTCCTTTGTAATAATCAAGTTACATGGATCCACCCTCTCCTTCTAAAATATATATTTCATCTTTTATATGCTTAAAATTCATAATCTGATTAATACATATATAATAATTTGTTGGTTTCTTGGTTGCCTAATGTCATGGATGATTCAAATGAATTCTAAGTTATCATCTCATTTGAATAATAAATTAGGCAGACAGACAGACAGAGATGCTCTTTTTTGTTGCACTCTATCCTTTCCTTTTTCCTTTTCAGAACCCTATTTTTTTATATTAATACATCTGAATCTCCTTAATATATTAGTAGCAAAAATTTCCTCATTACTGCAGTTTTCCTGAATATCCGATCCCTTTCTTTAATTAATTACGTTCAGTTTAATTTTAATTTGAATGAATACTATGGACGATAATGAAGAATATAATTATTATTTTGAAGGGGAAAAAGACAGTACTATTAGCCATTTAGCTATAATAGAGAGCGGCGCAAATAGGCGCTGTAATCTTCACAATGGAATCTAATACATACAAAGGAAATGTATGAAACATGGGATCTAACAGCAAACCAAGAAAAAAAAAACATGAATTCTTTAATTTGTTTAATCTAACCTTTTAATAAATGGATCGAGAATCCGAATAAGACGGAAATTAAGATTGCTTTTGTAATAATTTGGCACATATATTCTTAATCATGATATGAGGTTTAAATAAAGTTAAATGATATTAAGAAAGTTTAATTTAATTTTATGTTGAATTCATTCAGTTTTTTTTTTGTACAACGTTTTAGTTGAAGCAATCTCATGTCAATCCATGCAAGTTGCAGCGAGGGTCCAAAACCTAGTCCATAATTATTAGCTATTAAATGACCGAAGGAGGCGGAAATTGGCGAATGGGGTCGCCTTCCCATAAGTAATTAGGCGCAATGACAGGTTGCTTTATATTGGGTGGCATCGTCGACCAAGTTCAACTAACATGTAAAATTACCATCAAAATATACGAATATGGTAACATGCTTCATCGCTTGGAATTGCTTTTTGTAGCAAAGTTTATCTTGATATTGGTGCAAGTTCATGCAATGCAACCAACTTGTAGAAAAATGATGTGACACATTTCACTAGCCTATCTTATTGGCTAGGGACACTGACAAACGTACCAAGTGGCCTCCTAATTAACATGGGGGTACAACTCTTGAAATGACACTTTGACGACTCAATAATGCCTTCTGATTTTCAGTTGTTTATCTTTCTACATCACTGATCCATACTTTATGGAGAGTAAATTTTGATTTATAATATGAAAAAAGTATTATGAATTTCTTTATAACATGAGGTAAATTATATTTATTTTTATTAAAAATAGATAAATTAGTTTTTATATATTATATTAAAGAATAAATTGATCATTTTATTAAAAATATTATCTATTTTTACTGTTAAAAATTAGTCATCATACATTAGCATGATGTACACGTGTAGCGTCTGTTGGAGTTTGGGAATAAAATCAACTTAATTATTACTACTCAAATGGATAGGCATGTCTTTAGCTATAAACATAATTATTCAATAGATATTTACTTGAATAATTTTGACCATTTATTATTAATTAAGTGACATAACTTTTTGTAACTTATAACTTTTCATTTGCAACTATTGGAACACTAGATATTTTGAAAATATTCCAACAATTTCATGTGTCACTGATTAGTTATTTTGTCAATCACATTAGTTTTTAACAGTATAAATGAATGGAATTCTTAATAGAAAGGATTAATTCACTTTTTAATTTAACGTATAAGATCTAATTTACTTATTTTTTTTAATAGAGAAGACAAAATATAATCTGACTTTTAGTAAAGAGCTTCATGGTACTTTTACCATTTATAATGCATATATATGTATTATTTCATCAATAATATGGCATCTCCTCTTAGAGAAAAAAAAATATCAAGAGAAAAGTAAAGACAATGCTTCGAACTTTATGCTAACAAAGGGAAAGATGCTTTGCTTTTCATTGTTGGATTTTGTTAGAGCACTAACCTAGATAAGGCAGGTCCTTTATAATACATATATATTATTGAGGGTGGACTACCCATAATCCATGAAAGCTTAATTAAAATAGCTAATGTTTTTTATAAACGAGGCAGGTGTTAGAGTTTCACATGGTTAGCACTGAAAAGATTGTTTAAATTTCATATATAAAAAAACATATGATATTGTTGGCTCAATTTATTGCTAGGAATTCGCTTTTGCTTTTGCTGATTTAATCATTCATCCAGAAGTTTGTTATTGTCGTTATTTAACCGTTGTCACATGGAATTCACAATAATAGAAGGAATTCCTTTGGCACTTTGGATTAATTATATACAGTAAGGATTATATATAGGTAGTGCCATAATGACCATTTTCATTTTGTTTATTGATAAAGTTGGTCATTAACATTAATGGAAAGTTTGAAGGAATAAAGTCGGTCATTTTGTTTAAGTGGCAGATATAACAAAAGAATATTAGTTTTCATTTCCTTTTCTTTTTGGTTTTTGAAAATGAAAGAATATTAGGATTTTTTTTTTCTGAAAATGATTCCATTAGAATACATAAATTCATGGTTAATTTGCTATATTAAATAGTACATGAAGAGAGCCTAGTTAGATTTTATGACCCTTAAGAACATTAAGTCAAATATTTGAATATTGAAATATTTTAACATGAATGAAAATATTAGTTAGTGCATGCAGTGGAAATATATACAAGCATTAATTAATGATTAGTGTAGTAAATATCAAGAATGTTAGAAGGTGAATTGTTTTGAAAAAAAATTCAAACGGATATTGTCTTCAATTGAAAATTTGTTTCCCATTCTAATGAGGTTAACTCAAGTGATAGTATAGTTTTCTATAACTGCCTGACGAGACACTTACACTCTGTTGAACCAATTATCTCATGCACTTATATTTATATTAGAGTTGTGAGATAAAATTTTGATTGGGAACAATATAGATACATTAAGAGATTTATTAGCTCCCGATGAATAACACTTCGAATGCTTTTTTGAAAGAGTCAACCCCAACAGTTTCAAAACTATTTCCTCCATACAAGATATATATATATATCCTTATCACCAATAATGTGTGTGAATTTGTATATATAGATGGATGGGGTATAAGCGTAAAACAATATTTTATTTGTACACTTTAATAATCTTTTATACAATTTATATTTATTTTACATGTCCACCGTATTACATGTTTTGTTTAATTTTAATTTGATAATATACGTTGAATTTTAAGTAGACTAAAAAAATCTTATCGAAAATAAATATCTATATTGTTTATAATGAGAGTGACTAAGTTTTGGTGTCACACCTAACTTGTGAGACTACTTTTCATGACTCCGTAGCTTTTTTTTTGGTAATTTAATGGTGAAAAAAAAAATTCAGGCCTTGATATATCCGAAAACTTTTTGTAGTTTCCAATTGTGTATCTTCTTTGGGTGGGATCTTAAAACTTGTATGACTTCGTTATATTTAAATTATTTAATTACACATCAGAGTATTACTATCTATACAATTAAAGTTACATTGGTCATAACTCAATTAATATTGTTACTATTACAATAATTAGAAGAATGTGAAATTGAGTATGCTTAAACACATATTTTTTTTAGATATAATAATTCCAGAGAGTTGACTAAAAATAAACTTTATATCATGAAAAAAAGTTAAGGTATTTATATAATTTTAGGTTTTTTTTTTTGAAAAGTTTATTCTTTTTAATATATTATCTACTTTTCTGTAATTTCATTTCTTAAATATAACCGTGGCATGTTTTTTTTTTGTTTTAAATGAACTACCTTCGTGTGTAATTACAACTCACATTTTTAAGATAATTCTTTACTTCAAAGTTATTACTCTACTTTCTTTCAAAATATTTGTTTTTGAAGGTTTCAAAATAAATATTTTTTCAAAAAATATTATTTGATCACTTAAAAAGTGAGTGTGATAAATTTTAATATAATAAAAAAGACACTATTCTCAATTGATGTTGATATATTTGAATTTTAACATACATAATAAATATACTTATTTTGCTAACCAATTATTTATTTATTAAAATATAAATTGTATAATATGTTATAAAATATGTAAAGTTAACTTTTTAGGAAAAAAAAACTTTTACAGTAGTTGATGCAAGGATCGAGCAAGGGTTGAGCTACAATAATGGTTGGTGGTTCCCCAAGCTTCAGGCAGGTGAAGAGCCATTGCCGGTAAGGATTTGAGGATATTTTGAAGCTTGGCTGGGATTGAAGAGAGAGAGAGAAGAGGGGAGAGAAGAAGAAGAAGAAGATCCTCCTTGTGGTAGTCGAGTGTTGGTTTATATATCCTAGGCTAGAATCTCAAGGTGCCACATGTTGCCTGGTTATAAGTGACTAAAGGTGATTAAGTCAACAGATTTGACATGGTAGGTTAAGATAGGGTCACTAAGGCGATGATTGGATAGGTTGTTAATCATGTTAAATGGGATTAGGATTTGGTAGTTGGTATCATAAATGGCAGTTAAATGAAACCCTTGAATTATTATAACACCCTATAACCGATCTGAATTACTGGATCTAGATATTTGGTGTTACAGACTTAAATTATAACAGCTCGCCCTGCTGATATATTATCATGTTACTGTTTGACACGAAGTTATTTACGCTAAGGGTAGTTAATGAGTAAATTAGTGGAGTATTTGATTTTGTGTGGCATATTTGGTGGAATTCTCTATTTGGATAACTGTAACGCCCCGTACCCGAGACCGTTTCCGGAGTCGAACATGAGGTGTTAACGGACTTAATTCATTAATTAAACAGCTCATACAATTCATTTTAAAATTTCCAAACAAGCTGGCTAACTGCATCACAGTTGCTTTAAAAATCATATCTCGAGTTACGAAACTCAAAATCCAATTCCGTAAATTTTTCCTGAAACTAGACTCATATATCTATCTACTAATTTTTTTCTAGAATTTTTGGTTGATCCAATTAGTACAGTTTATTAGTTAAAGTCTCCCCTGTTTCAGGGTTCAACTACTCTGACATCTGTGTATTACGAATCAGATATCTCCCTGTGCAGAGCTTCAATGACTATGCCGTTTGTCTCTAATAAAACTAGACTCAATAAGGAATCTGTACATATAAAGCATGACTTCTAATTATCTTTGTAAAATTTATGGTGAATTTCCAAAGTCAGAACAGGGGATCCAGAAATCGCTCTGGCCCTATTTCACAAAAATTTAAACATCTCATAAAATATAACTTATATACCTGTTTTGTTCCATCCATATGAAAATAGACTCATCAAGCTTTGATTCCATAACTTATTCATTATTTAATTTCATTTCTACTATTTTTAGTGATTTTTCAAATTCACGTCACTACTGCTATCTGAATCTATTTTATGGTAAATTTTTCCTATTTCATGGTTTCCATGGATTAGCTAGCAATTTGACATACATAACACCAAATATGATCATGATTAGCCATTCCAATGGCTAATCATTACCAAGCATTTCCATACCACTTAATAACCATATCATAAGACCATATATACAAAATGATTATAATGCTATACATGCCATACTCAAAATATACAAGCCATTATGCCAAGATGGTATACTGATAGTGTGAGCGAGCCTCCGACCGTTCCCGATTTCCGAGCTGGCTTGTCAAAACTACAAGGAATGAAAAGGAGGGAGTAAGCATAAATGCTTAATAAGTTCACATGCAAATAGCAAGTAACATAACCATATAAGCAAACATAAAACATCATTTGCATAATCATCACCAAGACATTCATATCACATTTTCATTTATCATCTTACCATACTGTTGTTATATCGATTTTTCAACCTGAGGGTTAAGTACATACCTGTTCAAAGTACCCATTTCACAACACTTACCAATACGTCCCTTTCATCTTGAGTATTCCTCCATTTCAGTAGAACTTTACCCGTTGAACACATCGGAATATAATTCGGATACATGGAAAGTTTGCACATAAGTGCCACATATGTAGCCAAGCTACCATGTAACCCGCCCATAAGTGAACTCAGACTCAACTCAACGAGCTCGGGCGTTCACATCCATAAGTTAACTCGGACTCAACTCAACGAGCTCGGATGCCTAGTTACATATCTCGAACTCGGACTCAACTCAACGAGTTCGGACATTCGCATCCATAAGTGAACTCGGACTCAACTCAACGAGTTCAGATGCCCAAACATCCTAGTAACATGTCACTTGTATCCTAATCTATTCCTAAGGTTCAAACGGGCGTTTTCCTCGATCACACATCTTTGCCATCTTCCACGGAATATCGAAATTGATACTTCGATGATAGTTCATACTCATCAAGTAATTCACATAATTACATATTATTCAACAATAACCACAAAGCATAATATTTCATGATAATAATCAGCATCATATCATATAAACAACATTAAATTGCTTAAAATGACAATTATGTTACTACATTTACACATGAACTTACCTCGTATGCGAAAATGGCTACTTTTACCATTTCGTCTACAACTTGGTATTTTCCCCATTTTAGCCCGAATTTTAGTTTTCCTTGCTCTATCATTTAAAATATAGTCTAATTAGGACTCACATTATTCAAATTGACCCAAAATCATATTTTGGCAAAATTACAGTTTTGCCCCTAAACTTTTGCATATTTACACTTTTTCTCCAAAGCTCGTAAATTAAACTTCAGCCTATTTTCTTATGTTTTATGACATGCTGATCATTTTTCCCTTCTATGGAAACATCAAATTCTCACTCTAACATGTACTTATTACTATTAGGTATTTTTACCGATTAAGCCCTTTTGCTAGTTTTCGCTTAAAACCGAGTAGCACAAGTTGTCTAACATAATTTAAAACCTCATATTCTATCATAAAACACCAAAATACACAAATTTCACCTATGGGTATTTTTCCAAATATAAACCCTAGGTTGAATTCTTGCTAGCATAAGCTAAATCGAGCTACCGGGACTCCAAAAACGTAAAAATCATTAAAAACGAGGCTAGAACGGACTTAGAATCGAGCTTGGAAGCTTGAAAAACCCTAGCCATGGTTTCTCCTTGCTATATTCGGCCATGGGGTTGAAGATGAGCAAAATTGGCTTTTAATTTTGTATTTTAATTCATTTTACCCCTAAATGACCAAAATGCCCTTACTACTAAACTTTCCAAAAATTCCATCCATGTCCGATTTTTGTCCATAGACTTAGAAATTGGTAAAATTTCTATTTAAGACCTCCTAATTAATATTTCAAAACAATTTCATACTAGAAACTTCTAGAATGCAAGTTTTACAAATTATTCGATTTAGTCCCTAATTTCAATTTAAGCACTTTATGCATAAAATTTCTTCACGAAATTTTCACACAATCATGCAATCATATCATAGACCTCAAAATAATCATAAAATAATTATTTCTATCTCGGATTTCGTGGTCACAAAACCGCTATTCCGACTAGGCCCAAAATCAGGATATTACAACTCTCCCCCCCTTTAGGGATTTTCGTCCCCGAAAATCTTACCAGAAAAGTGGTTTTCACTTAGATTCCTCAATTTCATATTCAGTGCTGAAGAACTTTCACTCAGGTGGTGCCTCCAATACATCTCTTTAATTTCTCATATGATCTGAAAGCTTACAGTCTCAACTCTCAACTGTTCTTAAATTTTCAACCCTTCTCAGTTTCCTTTGTCATCTTGACATAAAACCAGATCTCAATTTGGTTAATGGAGACTAGAATTCCAAGAAATAAAACAATCAAAAAGACCTGAAATTCCATGAATCTGATGAGTAGGAATTCATTCAATACCGATATGATTTATAGATCTCGCCAAACATTTAACAATAGGATACATCACATTTTCCTCTTTCCGCCATGGAAATAATTCTGATACGGCCTCAAGAATAATCCTTCTCATTTCCATCCCAATATTAACATTGACAAGGATAATTTTGATAGATCCCAATGCTCGGGATTAACCCCTTTAACAACTCCGATTTTATGTAACATCGGATGCTCTAAACTATCACATTACCTCACTGTCTAGAAACACATCACAATTCATACAACAATACATTACTGAAAGTCAGGAAGTCTTTGCTCAATGTAGACTAGTCTAGTTCAGACGCTTCGGTTACCAATATTCTCATCTATCCGAACTCTGTCAACATGTAATAAACTTTTCAGCTTTCACAAGACGAAAACCTTATCATTCGTAGTGACTTAAACTAATATTCAACTCTTTCTAATGAAGATACACTTCTCGTTCAAACTATTTACTCTTTTATCCGTACAAAATGAAATTCTATTAGCAGACTTGGGAAAAATAATCCTGACATAATTGTCTGTAACACCCCTATCCCGTAACCGTCGCCGGAATAGGTAAGGGGCATTACCGGACTTGTAACTCATGTCAGAACCGTAAAATTTTGAACTTTTTCTTGAAATAAAGATCATTCATTTAAATAAGTACTAAGCACAGCGAGGGATAAAATTTAAACTTCTCTAAGTAAACATTCAAAAGATGCCATTTTCGCATGGCTTATATACATTAACCAAAATATTCTTCCGCCACTAGTCTATTCTATACATGCCATAAAATAATTCAAAACATAACAGTAACAAGCAGTGGATAGTGATAGTGTGACTAGTTGCTCACGATCCTCGAGCCTGTAGCTTCCAAATGAGATCTATAAAACAGAGGAAACAAAATAACCGGAGTAAGCATTACAATGCTTAGTAAGTTTTAAGCAGTGTCAACAGATAATAATCAAATTATAACATAGTTGTTCGTATCTTTATTTCACTCTTCCTTCGGGCATACTATCCCTTTACCGAATATGCACATCTCATCATATACAATAGGCAGATAAACTTTCACATAAAAGTGAGCTCATGTGACATAGATATATTGTATAATTTCACATAACCTCTCACACTGATCCGATGTCACATAATCATAAGAATAGTCTCATAGATTGCTCACGTATGCATCACATAACTGCCTTATGATTTAGTTTAAATCAAGCTCACATATAAACTTGGAGTACATACCTGTTTAACCTTTCGCATTGAATATATTTATAAGCAATTTTTATTGCGAAGTCTTATAGCTTTAAACTCTACTCGGATTATCGTCGAGACCTTTAGCTCAGATGAAATCTCCACACGAAGTCAGCGGGTCTTAACCCAGACATGGTCACCACATATGGTCATCTGGTCTTTAATCCCGGGTTTACATCATAGAGTTTCATAGATATTTATTCATATGTTACAACATTCACATCGACTATCATATTTGTAATTCATTTACCTCATCAAATATCTAATAAAACACACCTTCCGCCGTTTGTCATTTGGCCACAATATATATATACACATCTCATACATATCTCACATTAGCCATTTGGCTTTACCACATATCCATCTCATACACATTTTGCATTAACCATTCGGCTTTCCCACATATATACACTTCCACGTTCATCACATTGGCCATTCTGCCTTATCACATATATGCATGTTCACATTTATCACATTGGCCATTCTGCCTTATCACATATATGCATGTTCACATTTATCACATTGGCCATTCGGCCTTATCACATATGTGCATGTTCATATTCATTACATTGGCCATTCGGCCTTATCACACATATGCATGTTCACATTCATCACATTGGCCATTCGGCCTTATCACACAAATGCATGTTCACATTCATCACATTTGCCATTCGGCCTTAGCTCATATATACACATTCACATCCATCACATAAAATCCTAAATCAAAATATAAATTTTCATGTATTCACATCACAATTATCCAAATATACTTCACATACCACATATACTTTCACTTTGTCTTGGCTGAATCTACATCTATCATTTCCCAATGAATAATTCAATTTCAAGCCATACTATCATTTCATATTTGAATACTTATAAACTTACAATTTCACAAATTTTAATATCAAAGATCCATCTAACACTCATATATATTTTTATAATATCACAATTTAGAAATCACGTATGGGTTTAATCAATAGCTTATGAGCAACTAAAACAAGTTTTATCCATGTTTACAACATAACCACGAATTCTCTACAAGCTGTTTTCCTAAGCAACAGTCGTTAAATTATTTGTAACTGGGGTTACGAAATTCCAAATTATGTGTCGCTAATTTTCCATGAAAATAGACTCGTATATCCTCTATCCATAAAATTTTCAAAATTTTTGGTTTGACCAATCAATACCAGAATTTTCTCAAATTTTCCCCTATTTTACTGCTTGACTACTCTGACTACTCTTCACTAAGAATTTAATTTCTCATTGTACAGAATTCAGAATGTGTTTTTGTTTATTTTTTTTGAAATTAGACTCATTAAGGAGTCTAAGCGTAAAATTTTATCTTATAATCATTTTTGTACGATTTATAATGATTTTCCGAATACTGAACAGGGGATTTCGGAGCCATTCTAACTCTGTCTCACACAACTTTGAAAATCTCATTATCGACAACCCCTTTACTTACACGATTTCTTGTATACGAAACTAGACGCATCAAGCTTTAATTATATAATTTATTCAGCCTTTATCTCAACTCCCACAATTTATGGTAATTTTTCCAAAACACGGTACTGCTACTGTCCGTAGCAGATTTATACAATTTACTCTGTAAAGTTCTCATTCACATATTTAAAACATAATATCATATATGCCGTCATTTAGAAAAGTCATTGACCTTAACGTATATACATAATTCATATTCAACCCGTTTTAAAACTTAAAATTTTCAAAGGAATCAAACTCAATTACTTAAGAACTTACCTCGAATGTTGTCGAACGATTTCAACGGCTATTCGATCACTTTTTCCTTCCCCCCATCCGACTTTGATCCTCTAAGCTCTTGAGCTAAATCAAACAATTTACTTCCCAAATCAAACATAGTCACACGGCATCCATGTACATTTTAGAACCAATTCACTTGAATTAATTGCCCACTTAAGTCTCTCATCATTTCATTTTCAAATTTGTATATTTGGTAAGTCACATTAGACCATTATACAAATAGCTTTGATACATTTTATACTAGCCGAAATGTACCATCAAGATATACTTTACTCAAATAATTTACCTTGGCCGAACATGTACAATGTTTTGTACCTTAATAATTATAATATAACATCAAGTACTCATTTTACTCATGTGGCCGATTATATACTTAATACATTCTACAAATATGGTTACTTGTATTGACTAAATACCATTTTGTTTCAAGTTCAAAACTCGGCTAATACACATATATACACTAGTAATCAAATACTAACATTTGCACTTCACCTTAATAGCTAGCTTAGCAAACCTTAATTTAACATATAATTGCTCATAACACAATTTAAAGCATCCTCTCCATTCCATCAATTCAAAACACATACATTACTCAATAATATTCAAAATCATATTCGGCCTTAGTACACACTTGTTAGCCGATTTTTCTCCATTTAGCAACTAATGCACATATGTGCTCATTTGTTAGACTCTACTTCACCTAACTACCATTTCTCATCCAACTAACATGAACAACAACCATATTTCTCTTCTACTTCCTACCATGGCCGAATGCTCAAGACACCATACCATTTCAAATTTGGTCATGGGTTAAGCAAAGAGCTTAATGACTAACTCAAAAAAATGCTAGAAATCCAAGAATCATCCTTGAACTTACCTTGATTTAGCTAACCACCATAGCTGAATTTTTTCCAAGCTTTTTCTCTTCTAGTCGCGGCAATGAGGAGCAAAGATGACAACTTTGGTTTCTCCTCCCATTACCACATGTTTTATTATTCTTAATTCCTTATTTTATTTTGTAAACTAATAATGCTAATAGAAAATACATATTTTCATCCATGACCCATACCATGGCCGGCCACTACCTATTATAAATGGAAATTTGACATGCAAACCCCTCATTTTTATAACATGCATTAATAGGTCCTTATAGATTAACCTATCACATTTCAAAAGTGTCACACATAAGTCCTATTAACTAAATTCACATGCAATTAACTAAATCAAAGCTTAAAACTTTCACAAACTCATATTCACATATTTTAGACAATAAATATTATACTCAAATACTTCGGTGACTCGGTTTAGCGGTCCCGAAACCACTTTCCGACTAGGGTCAATTTAGGGCTGTCACAACTTTCCCCACTTAAGAAATTTTCGTCCCCGAAAATCTTACCGGCAAATAAGATAGGGTAACTTTCTCTCGTTGAGTTTTCTAGATCCCACCTAGTTTCCTCAACTCCGAACTTATGCTTCAGTGCTTTAACTAACAATACTTTCTTAGTTTGATCATAATAAATCACAGAGATCCACAAAATTGACATTTACTCACTTACTTTTCATTTCGGTAATAACACACATAGGTATAACACAATTTACTCATCGGTCTGAACCTACGAGGTATAGGCTCGAACCTCACACACAGGTTCTAGCCTACTTAACCCAAAGTCCGAATAAACTCGACAGCCATCAACTAATTAGGCTATTAGCCTAGTATACACTTCACCGGTCCCAAACCTACTAGGCACAAGGCCTGAATAACTCAAATATATATATTCATTGGGTTCATGACAACACTCATTTAACACCTTATGAAAATATATATATATATTTTATACATGTAACTTAGATAATCTTTCACACACCCATTGATCAATAAAGCACTATCAATAAGAATTTAATACTATCCTTTATCTTCGGCTATTTCAAGTAACCACTGATACAGTAGCTGAAGGTTTTAAATTCTCAATTCAGCAACATATATAAGCTGATATGAGATTATGTTAACATCTTGCATCAATATTTAACTTAACTTATTTCCAAAGGAAAAATCAACTTCCACATACCTGAACATTTATTTCATTTAGCACATTCTTTCATAGTTAATGCTACCCGTATACAGTCGAATAAGCATAAAGCCTAATATAATATACTGACATGAGATTTATTCTAGCACATAACTCATATATCCAGTATTATCACCATTCATCAGGAATTCTTACCAACTTTCAAATGTCGAAACTTAGTCAAAATAATTTCTTGAACATGATTAACAAAATAGTGTTTATTCACAATAGCACATATAACTGCATATACCGAGAATCTCGTATTTATAATGTATATATATATCACATACCTTGTCAATTTAATGTGTGACAGCCCTAAAGTGACCCTAGTCGGAAAGCGGTTTCGGGACCGCTAAACCGAGTCACCAAATTATTTGAATGTGATATTTATTGTCTAAAATATGTGATTATGAATGTGTGAAAGTTTTAGGCTTCGATTTAGTAAATTGCATGTGAATTTAGTCAAAAGGACTTATGGGTGACATTTTTGAAATGGGATAGGCTAATCTACAAGGACCTAATAGTGCATGTAATCAAAAGGGAGGACTTGCATGTCAATTTTTCCCCGTCCCCTAATATGTAGTGGCCGGCCATGAGCATGGGTGGACAAGATGTTATGGCTACAAACATGTCATAAACATGTTGGGGTAATGCATTATGTAAGGATTAATAAAATAAAGAGCATGGTCAATAAAATATTAGTGTTAGTAGGATGAGAAACAAAAAACAAAAAAGAAAGGATGTGTGTGATTGTCCCCCCATTGCCGTGAGTTGAAGGAAAAGAAAAAAAAAGGTGTTCATCCTTTGGTTCATCCTTGGCCAAAAATTCTAAGGAAGAAGGAAGGAGTTTTTGCTTCATGTTTGGTTTGGAAGAGGATTAGGAGGAGGTTCGGCCATACTTGTATCTAGATTAAGGTATGTTGATGTTGTGCCATGAGATTCATGCATGTTTTTAATTACTAGCTTGAGTTCTAATTAGCCATGGTTCAAATCTTTGCTATGTCATGGGGATGATATTCGGCCAAGGTGGATTTTGTGTTAATGTCATTGCATGCTAAATGTGAAGCTTGTTAATGATACATGTGATGGTGGATTGATTAACTCTTGGATTTTCTTTTAGCATTTTTGAGTGAGACATTAAGTTCTTTGTTTAACCATGATCAAAATTGAAATGGTAAGGTGTTGTGATGTATTCGGCCATGGTATATCCATAAGTATGATTTATGCTTATTGCATGGTAGGTAAGATTTGTGTTTTGGATTTATGTTTATGTTGGTTATAATCAACCTTGTGATTCGGCTCTTACACATATATATATGTTTGCACATGATGTATTGGCATGACATATATAATATCTCAAGGTATATATTTTCATATGATGGTGTTTCGGTTATAGAGTAAATGATGGATGCGTATTGAGTTATAATATGTAATGCATTAGTTAGTAAAATGTATGCCATTTGTGTGTGGTATTAAGTATATAATTGGCCTCAACATAAACATGCATATTCGGCCACATGAATGAGTACATAGGTTGATGTGTTTGTTCGGCCATAGGTAAGCATATTGAAGGATTTATCTTGACTTAGAAAATTCGGCTAAGGAGAATACTAATTAATATGTTGAGTTGATGCATGATTTCACATGTATGTGACTTTAATGTCTAATGTATAAATATGGGCTAAGTGCCTTGTGTTCCTCTTTTCGATGCTCAAATGATTAAATCAATTTATTTGTTTAATTAAGCTCAAGAGCAAAGAGGATCTAAATCCAATAAAAGGAAGGAAAAAGTTGTCGAATAGCCATCGAAATCGTTCGACAATATCCGAGGTAAGTTCTTGAGTAATAGAGCTTAAATTATGATTTGATTAGATCATGTTTTAAGCAAATCAAAATCATGCTCTTTGTGTGTGGCTATTGAGCCGAAATTGCAAGAGTGATAAGTGTCTTGTGTTTGAGTTTTGCTAATGAAAATGAAATACGAATGTGTCATGATTTATTGTTAAATGTGCATGGTTATTCGAATGATGTCCGGGCTAAGTCCCGAAGGCTTTGTGCTAAGTGACCATATCCGGACTAAGATCCGAAGGTATTTGTGTGAGTTACTAATTCCGGGCTAAACCCGAAGGCATTGGTGCGAGCTACTAAATCCGGGTTAAGTCCCGAAGGCATTTGTACGAGTTACTATAACCGGGCTATGTCCCGAAGGCATTTGAACGAGTAGCTATATCCGGTTAAATTTCGAAGGTACGTGATTCGGGAATGAACGATCTTGCTGTAAAAATTTCAGTTAATACGCTTGTAACATCCCAACATTGAGGTATGTTTCGTATGTGCGTTGAATTAGTTGAGCCCTTACAAATAAGTATTCGCTCAGTTGATAAATGAGCTACCGGCCTTTGGCTAAGTTGATCTTTGTGTATGAATATAAGGGTTGGTAATGTGAAGTAAGTATGATATTGAAAATTTGTGCATATGAAATTATCTGTTTAGCTACGTGAATGCTATACTTTGGTTGTGTCTAAATTCTTTGCTCAAAACTTACTAAGCATTTAATGCTTACTCCGTTTCTTCGATTCTCTGTTTTATAGATTTTGGTTCTTCAGCTATCGGACTCGGGAATTTTGAAGTCGAAGTCGCCCACACTATCAAAGCTCCTTTTGGTATACTTTTGGTTGAACTTTGAAATGGCATGTATAGGACTACCCTTTTTGTTGTGGGTCATGGACCCTTTGGATTTGTATAATTTTGGATAGCCATGCGAAAATGGCTTATATATGTTTGAGCATAATGTTATAATCATTTGGTATGGATATGGTTATTGAGAGGTGTGGATATGCTTAACAAGGATTGGCCATGGGAATGGTTAATCACTATCATAATTTGTGCTATTTATGCTAAAAGGGCCAGTTGAATCATGGAAACTATGAAATAGGTAAAGTCTACCTTAAAGGCAGATGCTGACAGCAGCAGTGATATAGATTTAGAAAATCACTAAAAATAGTAGGAATGGAATTAAATAGTGAATAAATTATGTAAACGAATCTTGATGAATCTATTTTCATAAGAAGGTAATGAAACTATCATATGAACAGTATGTTAAGAGATATTCAGGTTCTCGTGAGACAGGGCCAGAATTTTTTCTGGATTCCCTATTCCGATTTTGGAAATTCATTATAAATTAACCGGAGATAATTAGAAGTCATGCCATATATGCATAGATTCCTTTTTGAGTCTAGTTTCTATAGAAACAAACGGAATCAGTATTGAAGCCCTGTACAGGGAGATATCCAAGTCGTAATGCGCAAAGGTCAGTGTAGTCAATCCCTGTAACATGGGAGACTTTGACTAATAAACTGTACTAATTGGCCCGACCAAAAATTCTAGAAAAAAATTTGTAGATGCATATATGAGTCTATTTTCAGGGAAAAATCACGAAACTGATTTTCGAGTTGTGAAACTCAAGATATGATTTTTAAGGTGACAGTGACGCAGTTAGCCAGCTTGCCTGGAAAATTTAAAATTGATTGTGCAAAGAAGTGATTTAAGTCTGCAAACCCCTCGTGTCCGACTCCGGCGACGGACTCGGGTACGGGGTGTTACATAATGTCTCGAACTTATTTCATTACCAATTTAACACAATGTTGTATAATCTCCGACTCTAATTAGTTCACCAGTGTTTAGTCCGTTTAACGAATTTTCTCTTTAGGTCTTACTTACTATTACAAATCAATGCCATCGTTTCACACGAGGTCATACATGAAACACACTTCGCATATGAAGTGCCCACTGACTGATTTCGCACACATAGCGCTCGATTAAAGAACTCGCACACATAGTGCCTCAATTACCAATCTCGCACACATAGTGCTCGATTGAAGAACTCGCACACATAGTGCCTCAACTACTGATCTGGCACACATAGTGCTCGGTTGAAGAACTTGCACACACAGTGCCTCATGATTCCAGCACGAATGCCTTCGAGGTTTAGCCCGGATATATCACTAGCACGAATGCTTTTCGGGACTTAGCCCGGATACATCACTAGCACGAATGCTCTTCGGGACTTAGCCCGGATATATCACTAGCACGAATGCTCTTCGGGACTTAGCCCGAATATATCACTAGCACGAATGCTCTTCGGGACTTAGCCCGGATACTTCACTAGCACGAATGATTTTCGGGACTTAGCCCGGATACATCACTAGCACGAATGCTCTTCGGGACTTAGCCCGGATATATCACTAGCATGAATGCTCTTCGGGACTTAGCCCAGATATATCACTAGCACGAATGCTCTTCGGGACTTAGCCCGGATACATCACTAGCACGAATGCTCTTCGGGACTTAGCCCGGATATAACATACTGAACTTTTATGCATATTTATCCATCAAGTATACATTTCACTAATTTATCACATTCCTTAGGGCTTATATTTCTAGTTCGCACATGATATATGCATATCATAAAATTCATTGCATCATTTGAAAAAGGCACATAGCAAAATCAACAAGTACATTTCACATAACATATCATATTCGTAATTCACTCTTTTCTCAATTTTGACACATCATAAGCATGTTCCAATGCTCTCAATACCATCTGCCACAGCTCGTTCAGGATCAAAATTTATTATTATAGGAAAAACACATTTTAACTGTCAGAAATCATCACACTATCATTTTATCACTTTATGGCATGTATAGCTAGACTCACACGAGCTACGTTAGTCCTAGAATCGACTAAACCGTAGCTCTGATACCAATAAAATGTAACACCCCTATCCCGTAACCGTCGCCGGAATAGGTAAGGGGCATTACCGGACTTGTAACTCATGTCAGAACCGTAAAATTTTGAACTTTTTCTTGAAATAAAGATCATTCATTTAAATAAGTACTAAGCACAGCCAGGGATAAAATTTAAACTTCTCTAAGTAAACATTCAAAAGATGCCACTTTCGTATGGCTTATATACATTAACCAAAATATTCTTCCGCCACTAGTCTATTCTATACATGCCATAAAATAATTCAAAACATAACAGTAACAAGCAGTGGATAGTGATAGTGTGACTAGTTGCTGACGATCCCCGAGCCTGTAGCTTCCAAATGAGATCTATAAAACAGAGGAAACAAAGTAACTGGAGTAAGCATTACAATGCTTAGTAAGTTTAAAGCAGTGTCAACAGATAATAATCAAATTATAACATAGTTGTTCGTATATTTATTTCACTCTTCCTTCGGGCATACTATCCCTTTACCGAATATGCACATCTCATCATATACAATAGGCAGATAAACTTTCACATAAAAGTGAGCTCATGTGACATAGATATATTGTATAATTTCACATAACCTCTCACACTGATCCGATGTCACATAATCATAAGAATAGTCTCATAGATTGCTCACGTATGCATCACATAACTGCCTTATGATTTAGTTTAAATCAAGCTCACATATAAACTTGGAGTACATACCTGTTTAACCTTTCGCATTGAATATATTTATAAGCAATTCTTATTGCGAAGTCTCTTATAGCTTTAAACTCTACTCGGATTATCGGCGAGACCTTTAGCTCAGATGAAATCTCCACACGAAGTCAGCGGGTCTTAACCCAGACATAGTCACCACATATGGTCATCTGGTCTTTAATCCCGGGTTTACATCATAGAGTTTCATAGATATTTATTCACATGTTACAACATTCACATCGACTATCATATTTGTAATTCATTTACCTCATCAACTATCTAATAAAACACACCTTCCGCCGTTTGTCATTTGGCCACAATATATATATACACATCTCATACATATCTCACATTAGCCATTTGGCTTTACCACATATCCATCTCATACACATTTCGCATTAACCATTCGGCTTTCCCACATATATACACTTCCACGTTCATCACATTGGCCATTCTCCCTTATCACATGTATGCATGTTCACATTTATCACATTGGCCATTCTGCCTTATCACATATATGCATGTTCACATTTATCACATTGGCCATTCGGCCTTATCACATATGTGCATGTTCATATTCATCACATTGGCCATTCAGCCTTATCACACATATGCATGTTCACATTCATCACATTGACCATTCGGCCTTATCACATATGTACATGTTCACATTCATCACATTGGCCATTCGGCCTTATCACACAAATGCATGTTCACATTCATCACATTTGCCATTCGGCCTTAGCTCATATATACACATTCACATCCATCACATAAAATCCTAAATCAAAATATCAATTTCATGTATTCACATCACAATTATCCAAATATACTTCACATACCACATATACTTTCACTTTGTCTTGGCTGAATCTACATCTATCATTTCCTAATGAATAATTCAATTTCAAGCCATATTATCATTTCATATTCGAATACTTATAAACTTACAATTTCACAAATTTTAATATCAAAGATCCATCCAACACTCATATATCTTTTTATAATATCACAATTTAGAATTCACGTATGGGTTTAATCAATAGCTTATGAGCAACAAAAACAAGTTTTATCTATGTTTACAACATAACCACAAATTCTCTACAAGCTGTTTTCCTGAGCAACAGTCGTTAAATTATTTGTAACTGGGGTTACGAAATTCCAAATTATGTGCTGATAATTTTCCATGAAGATAGACTCGTATATCCTCTATCCACAAAATTTTCAAAATTTTTGGTTTGACCAATCAATACCAGAATTTTCTCAAAGTTTCCCCTATTTTACTGCTTGACTACTCTGACTACTCTTTACTAAGAATTTAATTTCTCATTGTACAGAATTCAGAATGTGTTTTTGTTTATTTTGTTTGAAATTAGACTCATTAAGGAGTCTAAGCGTAAAATTTTATCTTATAATCATTTTGTACGATTTATAATGATTTTCCGAATACTAAACAGGGGATTTCGGAGCCATTCAGACTCTGTCTCACACAACTTAAAAAATCTCATTATCGACAACCCCTTTACTTACACGATTTCTTGTATACGAAACTAGACGCATCAAGCTTTAATTATATAATTTATTCAGCCTTTATCTCAACTCCCACAATTTATGGTAATTTTTCCAAAACACGCTACTGCTGCTGTCCGTAGCAGATTTATACAATTTACTCTGTAAAGTTCTCATTCACATATTTAAAACATAATATCATATATGCCGTCATTTAGAAAAGTCATTGACCTTAACGTATATACATAATTCATATTCAACCCGTTTTAAAACTTAAAATTTTCAAAGGAATCAAACTCAATTACTTAAGAACTTACCTCGGATGTTGTCGAACGATTTCAACGGCTATTCGATCACTTTTTCCTTTCCCCCATCCGACTTTGATCCTCTAAGCTCTTGAGCTTAATCCAACAATTTACTTCCCAAATCAAACATAGTCACACGGCATCCATGTACATTTTAGAACCAATTCACTTGAATTAATTGCCCACTTAAGTCTCTCATCATTTCATTTTCAAATTTGTATATTTGTTAAGTCACATTAGACCATTATACAAATAGCTTTGATACATTTTATACTAGCCGAAATGTACCATCAAGATATACTTTACTCAAATAATTTACCTTGGCCGAACATGTACAATGTTTTGTAGCTTAATAATTATAATATAACATCAAGTACTCATTTTACTCATGTGGCCGATTATATACTTAATACATTCTACAAATATGGTTACTTGTATTGACTAAATACCATTTTGTTTCAAGTTCAAAACTTGGCTAATACACATATATACACTAGTAATCAAATACTAACATTTGCACTTCACCTTAATAGCTAGCTTAGCAAACCTTAATTTAACATATAATTGCTCATAACACAATTTAAAGCATCCTCTCCATTCCATCAATTCAAAAACATACATTACTCAATAATATTCAAAATCATATTCGGCCTTAGTACACACTTGTTAGCCGATTTTTCTCCATTTAGCAACTAATGCACATATGTGCTCATTTGTTAGACTCTACTTCACCTAACTACCATTTCTCATCCAACTAACATGAACAACAACCATATTTCTCTTCTACTTCCTACCATGGCCGAATGCTCAAGACACCATACCATTTCAAATTTGGTCATGGGTTAAGCAAAGAGCTTAATGACTAACTCAAAAATAATGCTAGAAATCCAAGAATCATCCTTTAACTTACCTTGATTTAGCTAACCACCATAGCTGAATTTTTTCCAAGCTTTTTCTCTTCTAGTTGCGGCAATGAGGAGCAAAGATGACAACTTTGGTTTCTCCTCCCATTACCACATGTTTTATTATTCTTAATTACTTATTTTATTTTGTAAACTAATAATGCTAATAGAAAATACATATTTTCATCCATGACCCATACCATGGCCGGCCACTACCTATTATAAATGGAAATTTGACATGCAAACCCCTCATTTTTATAACATGCATTAATAGGTCCTTATAGATTAACCTATCACATTTTAAAAGTGTCACACATAAGTCCTATTAACTAAATTCACATGCAATTAACTAAATCGAAGCTTAAAACTTTCACACACTCATATTCACATATTTTAGACAATAAATATTATACTCAAATACTTCGGTGACTCGGTTTAGCGGTCCCGAAACCACTTTTCGACTAGGGTCAATTTAGGGCTGTCACATTGTCACATGAAATCTTTCAAATAAATAATTTACCATACCGACTAAAACTCGCGCTTTTATCACCTATGCCTTTACTGATGTCAAATCCTTACACAGAAATTAGAAAAAATCCCAATACTAAAATCACCACATTACCAAGATCAGATTAGAAGTATAGTCATATTTGACATGATTATCACGAGCTGAAGAACGTACTTCGAACATGAGTCATAATTGACAAATTATGGAACAAAGATAACAAGAAAACCGAATAAAGAAATCCAAGGTAGAGAAACCCAGAATAAAGAAATCTAGAATAAAGAGATCCAGGATAAAGAAACCCAAGATACGATACTATGCCGAAGAATCGAAAACCAAACTCATAGAGAAAATACAGAATACCCCGATAATTCTTCAAAGAAAGAAAGTCCAAAAGAAAACATCATTTAGTCCCACTGGAATCAAATATAACAAGAACAATATATCTTCCCATACATATATATTAGATGAAGCATCAAGTAGAAGAAACAGAAACATAATATCTTACGTATTCTCTCATCAATTCTTATCAGACGAAATGAAATAGAATACCCGATGAAATAGAGCAATATAAATTATAAACCAGTCAGACTACCAATGCTTTCATCCAACACCAGAATTAGAAGACATTCCCATATGACAAGAATTTCTTCAGAAGATCAATAGCCATAGAAATATTTCTGAGAACGGGTGAACACATAGAACATCTCAAAGGAGACTGCTAAATCTATCCAGTCATAACTGTCACACTCAGATTGTTCACATTTCAATTATCATTTCCCCAACTAGTTCTGTCGTCACAAATTTCATATTAAACCATTCACTAAAGAAGGCCAATTCTGAATAAATTTCGATTTACACTTTTCTCGACCTTGCACCTGAGTAATTCGGTTTACCAAGGAGAATTCCTTTTCTAATTGAGACAGTGCATAACTCCAATAATCTTTACGTCAATCCGATACTTTACTGGCTCTGACTTTACTTATCAGCTCATTTTCAATCTCTGATCATACTTATGATTATTCTATCACTGAACTCTTTGGGTTCTCAACCGAAAACTTATTCAATACAAATCTCATGAAACTTATTCAATCCCCTGTTTCAGGGTTCAACTACTCTGACATCTGTGTATTACGAATCAGATATCTCCCTGTGCAGAGCTTCAATGACTATGCCGTTTGTCTCTAATAAAACTAGACTCAATAAGGAATCTGTACATATAAAGCATGACTTCTAATTATCTTTTTAAAATTTATGGTGAATTTCCAAATTCAGAACAGGGGATCCAGAAATCGCTCTGGCCCTATTTCACAAAAATTTAAACATCTCATAAAATATAACTCATATACCTGTTTTGTTCCATCCATATGAAAATAGACTCATCAAGCTTCGATTACATAACTTATTAATTATTTAATTTCATTTCTACTATTTTTAGTGATTTTTCAAATTCACGTCACTACTGCTGCCTAATCTATTTTATGGTAAATTTTACCTATTTCATGGTTTCCATGGATTAGCTAGCAATTTGACATACATAACACCAAATATGATCATGATGAGCCATTCCAATGGCTAATCATTACCAAGCATTTCCATACCACTCAATAACCATATCATAAGACCATATATACAAAATGATTATAATGCTATACATGCCATACTCAAAATATACAAGCCATTATGCCAAGATGGTATACGGATAGTGTGAGCGAGCCTCCGACCGTTCCCGATTTTCGAGCTGGCTTGTCAAAACTACAAGGAATGAAAAGGAGGGAGTAAGCATAAATGCTTAATAAGTTCACATGCAAATAGCAAGTAACATAACCATATAAGCAAACATAAAACATCATTTGCATAATCATCACCAAGACATTCATATCACATTTTCATTTATCTTCTTACCATATTGTTGTTATATCGATTTTTCAACCCGAGGGTTAAGTACATACCTATTCAAAGTACCCAATTCACAACACTTACCAATATGTCCCTTTCATCTTGAGTATTCCTCCATTTCAGTAGAACTTTACCCGTTGAACACATCGGAATATAATTCGGATACATGGAAAGTTTGCACATAAGCGCCACATATGTAGCCAAGCAACCATGTAACCCGCCCATAAGTGAACTCGGACTCAACTCAACGAGCTCGGGTGTTCACATCCATAAGTTAACTCGGACTCAACTCAACGAGCTCGGATGCCTAGTTACATCTCTCGAACTCGGACTCAACTCAACGAGTTCGGACATTCGAATTCATAAGTGAACTCGGACTCAACTCAACGAGTTCAGAAGCCCAAACATCCTAGTAACATGTCACTTGTATCCTAATCTATTCCTAAGGTTCAAACGGGCGTTTTCCTCGATCACACATCTTTGCCATCTTCCACGGAATATCGAAATTGATACTTTGGTGATAGTTCATACTCATCAAGTAATTCACATAATTACATATTATTCAACAATAACCAGAAAGCATAATATTTCATGATAATAATCAGCATCATATCATATAAACAACATTAAATTGCTTAAAATGACAATTATGTTACTACATTTACACATGAACTTACCTCGTATGCGAAAATGGCTACTTTTACCATTTCGTCCACAACTTGGTATTTTCCCCATTTTAGCCCGAATTTTAGTTTTCCTTGCTCTATCATTTAAAATATAGTCTAATTAGGACTCACATTATTCAAATTGACCCAAAATCATATTTTTGGCAAAATTATAGTTTTGCCCCTAAACTTTTGCATATTTACACTTTTTCCCCAAAGCTCGTAAATTAAACTTCAGCCTATTTTCTTATGTTTTATGACATGCTGATCATTTTTCCCTTCTATGGAAACATCAAATTCTCACTCTAACATGTACTTATTACTATTAGGTATTTTTACCGATTAAGCCCTTTTGCTAGTTTTCGCTTAAAATCGAGTAGCACAAGTTGTCTAACATAATTTAAAACCTCATATTCTATTATAAAACACCAAAATACACAAATTTCACCTATGGGTATTTTCCAAATATAAACCCTAGGTTGAATTATTGCTAGCATAAGCTAAATCGAGCTACCGGGACTCTAAAAACGTAAAAATCATTAAAAACGAGGCTAGAACGGACTTACAATCGAGGTTGGAAGCTTGAAAAACCCTAGCCATGGTTTCTCCTTGCTATATTCGGCCATGGGGTTGAAGATGAGCAAAATTGGCTTTTAATTTTGTATTTTAATTCATTTTACCCCTAAATGACCAAAATGCCCTTACTACTAAACTTTCCAAAAATTCCATCCATGTCCAATTTTTGTCCATAGACTTAGAAATTGGTAAAATTTCTATTTAAGACCTCCTAATTAATATTTCAAAACAATTTCATACTAGAAACTTCTAGAATGCAAGTTTTACAAATTATTCGATTTAGTCCCTAATTTCAATTTAAGCACTTTATGCATAAAATTTCTTCACGAAATTTTCACACAATCATGCAATCATATCATAGACCTCAAAATAATCATAAAATAATTATTTCTATCTCGGATTTTGTGGTCACAAAACCGCTATTCCGACTAGGCCCAAAATTAGGATATTACAATAACTCCAGGTTTTGGCGGACTCTTCTGTTAAGTTATCTGCCAACCCCAGATGTTTGGGCGAACTCGTTAGTTAGCAGTTCGATAGGTTTTCCTTTGTAGCCAGTATATATTACGATGATGTAATAAGTGATGTTAGAGTTTAATTAAGACCTAGTTAAAACTGAAAATCAAATTGCATATCACCTTTCTAGAATAGAGAATGGATTGGAAGAGAAAGATCTTGAATAAATAAAAGAAACCTTTATTGATGAACAACTATTTTGAGTAGAAATACATCGAGCAGGGTATAAGGATAACAAGATACCATGGTATGTAGATTATGTGAATTATATTGCCAAAGGAGTATTTTTGATAAATATATCATGGCAACAAAAGAAAAGAATCATGTATAAGTCGATTAAATATATTTGGGAAGAGCCATATGTTTTTCAATAGTGCGTCATTTAGTTAGTTTGAAGATGTGTGGCTGAGGAAGAGATAAGTGACATCTTACAAGGATGTCATACTTTAGCATGTGGTGGAAATTTTGGAGGAAAAAAGAACAACCCAGAAAGTATTGCAATTGGGATTTTATTGGCCAACTATGAACAAAGATGCTTATGAATTTGTGCAGGGGTGTGATAGATGTCAATGGATCGGAAGTATATCTAATGAAAATGAAATGCCACAAATGAGAATCCTTGAGGTAGAGGTATTCGACATTTGGGGAATTTGATTTTATGGGACCTTTCCTGAGTTCCCTTGGAAATCAGTACATCTTGTTAGCTGTAGACTACGTTTACAAAGTCAATAGTTAAATTCTTAAGAAAAAAATATTTTTTGCAAGATTTGAAACACCTCGTGCTCTTGTAAGTGACGAATGATCTCACTTTTGTTTCAAGCGGTTTGAAACAGCTCTAGCCAAATACAATGTGAGACACTAAATAATAACAGCATATCACCCGTAGGCTAATGGACAAGTAGAGGTTTCTAATTGGAAGATTAAACAAATACTAGAAAAAATCGTCAACTCAAACATAAAAGATTGGATGATGCGTTGTGGTCTTATAAACAACATACAAAACCCCCTAGGCATATCTTATTACAAGTTACTGTACGGAAAAATTTGCCATTTGCCAATTGTGTTGGAAAAGAAAGCATATTGGAAATTAAGTAATTAAATTTAAATCCTGAGCTGGCAAAGAAAGAAAGATTGTTCAAGTTGCAAGAATTGGAAGAATTCTGATTTATGGCTTACAAAAATACAAAACTATATAACGAAAGGAGTAAACTTCAGCATAATGCTAGAATAAAACAATGGGAGTTTTAACTAGGACCAAATTTACTTTTATTCAATTAAAGAATAAAATTATTTCCTGGCAAATTGAAATCAAGATGGATAGGTTTGTACATTATAAATCAAGTGACACCTCCTGGTACGATAGAACTTATTGGAAATGGGGGACAAACTTTTCTCATCAATAATCAAAGAGTAAAACATTATTTCGAAGGGATGACTAAAGAAGTAGTCGAAACACATGTGTTGCAATGTAAGGTTATTGTATTCAACACGAAGAAAGAAAAACTATGGAAAAGGAATGGGAGACAGACGAAGAATTTGGAACCAATGCTGAAAGAATAGAACTAAGGAATGAAGGCCTAATTACAAAAATAACTTCGGTCAGGAATCTCTGTAACGCCCCGTACCCGAGACCGTTGCCGGAGTCGAACACGAGGTGTTAACGAACTTAATTCATTACTTAAACAGCTCATACAATTCATTTTAAAATTTCCAGACAAGCTGGCTAACTGCATCACAGTCGCTTTAAAAATCATATCTCGAGTTACGAAACTCAAAATCCAATTCCGTAAATTTTTCATGAAACTAGACTCATATATATATCTACTAATTGTTTTCTAGAATTTTTGGTCGGGCCAATTAGTACAGTTTATTAGTTAAAGTCTCCCCTGTTTTAGGGTTTGACTACTCTGACCTCTGTGTATTACGAATCAGATATCTCCCTATACAGAGCTTCAATGACTATGCCGTTTGTCTCTAATAAAACTAGACTCAATAAGGAATCTGTAAATATAAAGCATGACTTCTAATTATCTTTGTAAAATTTATGGTGAATTTCCAAAGTCAGAATAGGGGATCCAGAAATCGCTCTGGCCCTATTTCACAAAAATTTAAACATCTCATAAAATATAGCTCATATACCTGTTTCGCTTCTTCCATATGAAAATAGACTCATCAAGATTCGATTCCATAACTTATTCATTATTTAATTCCACTTCTACTATTTTTAGTGATTTTTCAAATTCACCTCACTACTGTTGTCTGAATCTATTTTATGGTAAATTTTACCTATTTCATGGTTTCCATGGATTAGCTAGCAATTTGACATACATAACACCAAATATGATCATGATTAGCCATTCCAATGGCTAATCATTACCAAGCATTTCCATACCACTCAATAACCATATCATAAGACCATATATACAAAATGATTATAATGCTATACATGCCATACTCAAAATATACAAGCCATTATGCCAAGATGGTATACGGATAGTGTGAGCGAGCCTCGACCATTCCCGATTTCCGAGCTGGCTTGTCAAAACTACAAGGAATGAAAAGGAGGGAGTAAGCATAAATGCTTAATAAGTTCACATGCAAATAGCAAGTAACATAACCACATAAGCAAACATAAAACATTATTTGCATAATCATCACCAAGACATTCATATCACATTTTCATTTATCATCTTACCATATTGTTGTTATATCGATTTTTCAACCCGAGGGTTAAGTACATACCTGTTCAAAGTATCCATTTCACAACACTTACCAATACGTCCCTTTCATCTTGAGTATTCCTCCATTTCAGTAGAACTTTACCCGTTGAACACATCGGAATATAATTCGGATACATGGAAAGTTTGCACATAAGTGCCACATATGTAGCCAAGCTACCATGTAACCCGCCCATAAGTGAACTCGGACTCAACTCAACGAGCTCGGGCATTCGCATCCATAAGTGAAATCGGACTCAACTCAACGAGTTCGGATGCCTAGTTACATTTCACGAACTCGGACTCAACTCAACGAGTTCGGACATTCGCATCCATAAGTGAACTCGGACTCAACTCAACGAGTTCGGATGCTCAACCATCCTAGTGACATGTCACTTGTATCCTAATCTATTCCTAAGGTTCAAACGGGATTTTCCTCGAACACATCTCCATGCCATCTTCCGTAAAATACCGAAACCAATACTCGATAGCACTTTATATTTAACAAATAATTCACATAATTTGCATTTTATTCGAAAATAACCACAAAGCATATATTTCATGATAAAAATCAGCATATCATATAATTAACATTAATAACTTAAAAATAACATTTATGCTACATTATTTACACATGAACTTACCTCGTATGCGAAAATGGCTACTTTTACCATTTCGTCCACAAGTTGGTATTTTCCCCATTTTAGCCCGAATTTTAGTTTTCCTTGCTCTATCATTTAAAATATAGTCTAATTAGGACTCACATTATTCAAATTGACCCAAAATCATATTTTTGAAAAATTACAATTTTGCCCCTAAACTTTTGCATATTTACACTTTTGCCCCTAGGCTCGGGAATTAAACTTTATTCCTTATTCTTATGTTTTATAACATGCTGATCATTTTTCCCTTCTATGGCAACATCAAATTCTCACTCTAACATGTACTTATGACTATTAGGTATTTTTACCGATTAAGCCTTTTTGCTCGTTTTCACTTAAAACCGAGTAGCACAAGTTGTCTAACATAATTTAAAACCTCATATTCTATCATAAAACACCAAAATACACAAATTTCACCTATGGGTATTTTTCCAAATATGAACCCTAGGTTGAATTATTGCTAGCATAAGCTTAATTGAGCTACCGGGACTCTAAAAACGTAAAAATCATTAAAAACGGGGCTTGGAATCACTTACTATGGAGCTTGGAAGCTTGAAACTAACCCTAGCTATGGAGAACCCTTGAAATTTCGGCCTAATGAAGAAGATGGACAAAAATTGGCTTTTAATTTTGTTTTTAATTCATTTTAATAACTAAATGACCAAAATACCCTTACTACTAAACTTTCCAAAAATTCCTTCCATGTCCTAATTTTGTCCATGAACTTAAAATTGGTCAAATTGCTATTTAAGACCTCCTAATTAATATTCCAAAACAATTTCATACTAAAAACTTCTAGAATGCAAGTTTTGCAACTTATTCGATTTAGTCCCTACTTTCAATTTAAGCACTTTAGGCATAGAATTTCTTCACGAAATTTTCACACAATCATGCAATCATATCATAGACCTTAAAATAATCATAAAATAATTATTTCTATCTCAGATTTTGTGGTCACGAAACCACTATTCCGACTAGGCCCAAAATTAGGATATTACAATCTCTTTTCATGTCACGACACGAACGTCACAGGTCGCGACACTGAACCAAATCCAACAAAGGTATACTGCCCTCGATGTTACGACAACAAATGGAGATGTCGCGACACCCTTATGTAACTTGTTGGTCCAAATCTGCTAACTTATGACATGTTGTAGTAGAGTTTTAGTAGAATTAGGACTGATTACTTAGTATATTTTCTTAATAAAAGGACCCTCTAACTTATCGTTAATATCTGACTTCTATTATCACCCATCTGTAGAAAATTTTAAAACCCTGGAAATTCTCCCCTATAAAACTTGTGAAATTTACAGATATTGAATCCATGATTGACCACAAACCTTCAAGAGCAGAATTACAAATGATCCAACAACAACAAAAGAATGATTTATGTCAAATTAAGATTTGATTATGTTACAACTTTGCTTAAAATTATGAATACTTCTATTGAATTCTAGGTGAAAAATGTAGACAAATACTTACAATAGTTGCAACCCAACTTATTCGTCCAAGAATAGGGTTTCAACCCTTTGACGAGAAACTACAAATGAGTGTGGGAGATTGCAATTGAACATGAATGGACTACCTTCTGCTTAACACCAGAAGAATTGACAATTATGCAAGTTGTGTAGGAATTCTATCTAGCATTAAAGGAAAGAGAAGCAATGAGACCATATTATGAAATGCGAACGCATGTTAAAATTAGAGGGGTAGATGTTTTGGTAATTAAAGGACGTATTTGTTAATTTATGATGCTCCATACGATTACTGTGATTTCATGTTCAGAATGGATCTCAAGTAATTCAAAAACGTAAACATGAAGGAAATATTGAGTTCCTTAATTGAAGGAAAAGAAGAATGGACATATCAATCAGGCACCAAAGTTCTAGTAACATTCAATCAAGCACTGATGACTCCGATGTAAAAAATCTAGATGAAGTTTATTTGCTTAAGAATTTTACTTACAACAAATATGTCCAATATCAATCCATTACAGGCTATTCTAGTGTACGTAATCTTACATAAAAAACATATATGCATTCAGATTTTTGAATCTTCAACCTAGCAGAGCCTCCTGTTATTCCCTCGACTCCGATACGTAAAAGTTGGACGAAACCTTCAAATAGTGTTATTAAAATTAACGTCGATACTACGGTTGTAAATGGGAATGTCAAGTATGGAGCTATAGCCAGAGACCATGATGGCTTTGTTATCGAGGGTAGTTATAGCTTTGTGAATAAAAATCAGGACGTGAACTGGACGAAATTTGAAGCTTTTGTGGAAAGTGGATAAGCTCATTTTGGAATCTGACAGTGCATATCTCGTCAACGTGGTAAAAAAGAGGGAACAAGACATTACCATTTTGGGTTGCTGTATTAATAAGGCCTATATGAAGTTTAGGAATTTTACCTCGGTCAAAATTAATTGGATTGACCATTGTAGCAATAAGGCTACTGATTCTCTTTGTAATTTAACGATTAAGGATAAGTGTAATTTGTACTTCAATGTGGATTATCACATGGAAATCCATAGTATTATCATTAATGATGCAATAAATTGAAGTTGACCTTTGGGTCATTTTTATCAAAAAAAAAGAGAAAAGAATGTGTACGGGATCAATGAAAAAGGACATTCTTCCTAAATTTAATAACGACGTTATGCAAAGAAGTAGGAGTACCTATGGAACCAAAGGAAACGTAGATGAGTTCTCCGAGGAAATTATTAGGAGATAGAATGTAGAAACAATTTGTCATACTACATGAAAAGCAAATTAAAGAAATGAGAAAATGGCGATTACAAGAGGGGGATGAATGAGTGGGTTGTTCTTCTTAAAAAAATTTTATGTATATTTTTTGTTTTTAGTTCCTATGCGAAAATCTCACAGGAAAGAGCATGACATTTACGAGCTTACAAAGAACAAAAAAGGAAGTAGCCACCATAAGATTACAACAATGTCATAATCAATCGGGTAAATTCTTTCATTATATATTTATGGGCTGCACATTAGGGACAATGTGTTATCTAAAGTGTGTGTGTAAGGGGTTAACATAGGAAATTTTGTTTTTGGTTTTATGCCTTTTCTTTTCTTTTTTCTTGTCAAAATGTGCTTGAACTTGTAGAAATACAAGCGATTAGTTAGGAGCATGTATATAGGTTGATTGTGTTTACTGTAAATTTGGCATGATAGTGAATGGTTTTAAAATTTCAAGTATTTGACTAATAAGTTCTATATATTACACTGTAAAAAAGCATTAAGTAAATGAATATACCAAATGACATAGAAAATATACGGAAATGAGCATGCTAGTATGTATGATAAATAGTTAAATTTGTGATTACTTGATTGATTAAATTTGTGAATATTGAGATACCTAAGGATGACCTAAGCCATTGTTTGGTATAACCTAAAGTTAAAAAGATAACCCTATTCATCGACCCTTAGTACCAATTTTGAGCTAGAAAACTCTTCTTGATGAACCTCCATAAAAAAACCCGAGCTAAAATAATTTGTACTTACCCTTTTTCTTTGGTTCCGAATTGCACGAATTTAAACTTTTGGCTATAAATATTGAGGGTGTAAGAGTATGCCAAAAGATCAATCATGAGATGGTTATAATAACATACTTGATTTACTATGTTTATTAATATAAGGCATTGCCATTATTATTTCAGTTTCTTTTTTGTGTGTATAAATAAACTGTTTTATAATAATGTCCTGAGAAAAATATGATTATTCATAAAAGGTCCTTAGTCAAGTATTATTGTTGACTAGGACAACAATAATGCATTAAGACTAACATGTAGTTGATTGATGATAATGAGTTGTCATTGATATGGAGTGTCAGACTCAATGCATGAATATGTGTGTTAGAGAACAACATATTGGAATGACCCGCTTTGAGTATGTTTCTTGGATTATTATGTTATTGTCAAAACATTACTCATAGTGATTAATACGTATATGATCCTCAAACTTGAGATCATCATTATCCCAACATTGTGAGCTGTATATTTTGATACAGTCAAACGTACACCGTAACTGGTTGTTTTATAAAGGCTGATGTTGGATATACCACAATCTATGTAGAGGGATATGGCTAATCAATATAGGACAAGTCCCTCCTACATAATGGGAGTAATATCTTAGGCCACTTGATTGAGTGAGACTAGAAATGCATTGCTATGCTCAAATAAGTTGATATGAGATGTCATACTTATTTGTGTATCATAGTCTACTCAAGGTATTAAGAAACATGGGATGGACTATGCAAGTGTGACTATTCCATGACTTTTGTCCATTCCGGAGATAAAGGACTTAATGATTAATGCATGAAAGGTTAATCACAAAAGGTTATGTCGAATCATGACTTCTTGTAACTTAGGTAGCAATGATGTATTACTAGATGCCACTCATTGTTTGTAACATTAGAATCGTTCTAGTATTACTGCTAACGTTACAAGAACATACAGGATCACACCCTATGGTTGAAATGAACGGAATAAAACATAGTTGGTATTCTGTTTGGTTGTCACATGAATTAAATTAATTATAGAATTAATTTAATTGGGCAATCAAATATCGAACATCTTATATGTACAAGGATGTTGTACACATAAGGAGAAAATAATTCTATTAATATATAAATGTGGTTCGTATATAAATTTAAATAAATATAGTTTACCGAAATCTTTATTATAATTAATGTAATTATAATTTTCGGTTAAAACATTATTATATTTACTTATTTTAATTATGATTATTATGTTCGGATTAAAATTTAATAAATTAAGAATTCGTTATATACATACCAATTATAAGGGGAGTTATATATAGAAAGGGAGAAAAACCCTAAAAAGTGAATATATATACAAACCCGAAGCTTTGCTACTAGGTCTAGCAGCTGTCAAGCAAAATATCTCTGAAAATAGTTTTCGGGGATTTCTTCCGTTCATTGTCAACTGGGTGGATTACGTAGAGGTCGGGATCATAAAGATTGCGGCTTGGATTCAAAAGCAAAACATTATTCTCATTGCTGAGGCTTCACTATCTACTCAGATTGAAGTTTTGGTAATTTCGAAACCTTTTTAACCCCGATTCGTTCCTCGCAAATGGATCCATGGTTTGGATCTCCAGAATATAGATATATTTTTTCTACTGTGCCATGGGGGTACTGGCGTTCCAATAGTGGTATCAGAGCCACTTGTGTGATACGGACTTGGGTTTAAATACTTGGGCGATGCAAATGTATGAGATGCATGCTTTAATTTTATTACGATTTTTGACTGTTTATATCATCTAAGCATAAATTGATTACTGTTCCTTTCGATAATTGATTAAATGTTAATCATGGTGTTTTGGGCTATTCGGTTTTATGTTATTACTATTAACTTTAAAAATCTGTAATGATGCGACGGTGGTATTTACAGTTTCCAGTAAGAGTTAACGGGCTAGTGGAACAAGGGTTGTTCTAATTTGAAACCTCAAGGATTCAAATCCTGAAAGCACGATTCTATTGAAAAACTGCTCCCTCTGACCGCCTCAGATCCCCATAATCTTTCAATATGTTTTGTAATAAATAAAATTTGATGGGCCATAAAAGGTTGAAAGGTTTTATAATTCATTTTGCAAAACGTTGAATGATGTATGCTATTTTTGAAATGCACGGTGTTTGAAATGCATAGTTATAGCCCAATGACCCATTTGATAAAAGGTTTTAATTTTATAAATACGGCTTGCGTGTCGTGCCTTACTACTATTCTCTTGTATTCCTCTTCTCATCTTACTCCCTCGTATGTAAAACGAGTTTCTGAATATTCTAATTTGCAAAAGTTGCTGTGGACTAGACGAGAAGGAAGATGGGCCAACTAATGTGGACCAACAACTTGTGAAATGACTTACACCTTTAGGTTTCCTTTTGGTTCCCCCATTGGCTTCGGTTGAACCACCATAGTTTATGGGCTATAACTATTGCATTTATTTATTGCTTTATCTATTCATGTATGAGATGCTATGGATGTCTAAAACATGCAAATTTGGTAATAATAAACCCCATTAATTGATGAGATCAATTAAAAGATTAAATGGACTGAAGTAGACCATCATTGGTGAGATACAACAACTTTAATAAAATCCCTCAATTAAAATATTAAGTCAACATGGCCTTCCAATTTTTTCCCTTGTTAAGGCCTCGATCAATACAATGTTAGTTCTGCCAAAGCAAAGTCTAGTATTTATCTTGGTTAAATGCGAAGAATAAACAAGTGATATTCGCTGGTTAAAAAATTGGTTAATGACTTAACTAGGTTACTCTAATAGGATTAGAAGCCTAGAGGCAAGTAATTTGGATAAATCATAAGATTATTAGAATAAGAGTTGTTTACCCTTATGAGAGTTGTGACAGCCCAAAATTGACCCTAGTCGGGAAGTGGTTTCGGGACCGCTAAACCGAGTCACCGAAATGTTTGAATGTGATATTTATTGTCTAGAATATGTAATTATGAATGTGTGAAAATTTCAAGCTTCGAATTAGTCGATTGCATGTGAATTTAGTCAATAGGACTTATGTGAGAAAATTTTAAAATGTGATAGGTCAATGCGTAAGGACCTATTAGAGCATGTGGAAAAAGGGGGGACTTGCATGTCAAATTCCCCCCTACTAGTAGTGGCCGGCCATGACAAGCATGGTAGACCAAGTGTGATGGGCAAGACATGTCATAGACATGTCTTGTTGGTGCATCATGGGTGGAAAAAAATAAAATAATGAGCATGGAAATTAAATAATGAAAGGGAATATGATGAAAACAAAAAAAGTGTGTGGTTGTTTCTCCCCTCCCCCATTTTGCCGAAACTAGAGAGAAAAACAAAGAAAAAAAGTGCTCATCCTTTGGTTCATCCTTGGCCAAAAGTTTGAAGGAGGAAGGAAGAAAAAAGGTTGAAGAGGTTCGGCCATGCATGTAGCTAGGCTAAGGTATGTTTGATGATGTTCCATGAGATGCATGCATGTTTTAGTTGTTAGCTTGAGTCTACCTAGCCCATGGTCTAAATCTTGCTATGTGATGGAAATGACACTCGGCCATGGATGCATCATTCTTGGTTGATGTTTGATGTTGTGGTGATGAGGCATGAAGATGAGTTAAGATTCGGCCTAGGTGGATTTTGTGTTAATGCCATTGCATGCTAAATATGAAGCTTGTTAATGATGCATGTGATGGTGGATTGATGATTCTTGACTCTCCTTTTTAGCATTTTTGAGTGAGCACATATGTGCATTGGTTGCTAGATGGGGAAGAATCGGCTAGCAAGTTGTGTGCTAAGGCCGAATATAACTTTTGTATTTTAATGAGCAATGCATGTGTTAAATTGATGGAAAGGGAGAGGATGCTTTACTAGTGTATATATGTGCGTATTAGCCAAGTTTTGAACTTGAAACAAAAGGGTGTTTAGTCAATACAAGTGACCATACTTGTAGAATGTATTAAGTGTTGAAATCGGCCCCAAAATGGACATGCATATTCGGCCAAGGGGGAAAATTGGCTAATGTTGAGTTTGATTCATGATTCCGTACATATGTGACTTTAATGTCTAATGTATAAATATGGGCTAAGTACCTTGTGTTCCTCTTTTCGATGCTCAAATGATTAAATCAATTTATTTGTTTAATTAAGCTCAAGAGCAAAGGGGAAATAAATCCGATAAAGGGAAGGAAAAAGTGGTCGAATAGCTATCGGAATCGTTCGACAACACCCGAGGTAAGTTCTTGAGTAAGAGAGCTTAAATTAAGATTTGATTAGATCATGTTTTAAGCAAACAAAATCATGCTCTTTGTGTGTGGCTATTGAGCCGAAATTGCAAGAATGATAAATGTCTTGTGTTTGAGTTTTGCTAACGAAAACGAAATACGAATGTGCCATGATTTATTGTTAAATGTGCATGGTTATTTGAATGATGTCCGGGCTAAGTCCCGAAGGCTTTGTGCTAAGTGACCATATCCGGACTAAGATCCGAAGGCATTTGTGCGAGATACATACCCTGACTAAGATCCGAAGGCATTTGTGCGAGATACATATCCGGGCTAAGCCCGAAGGCATTTGTGCGAGTTACTAAATCCGGGTTAAGTCCCGAAGGCATTTGTGCGAGTTACTATAACCGGGCTATGTCCCGAAGGCATTTGAACGAGGAGCTATATCCGGTTAAATTCCGAAGGTACGTGATTTGGGAGTGAATGATCTTGCTATAAAAATTTCAGCTAATACTCTAGAAACATCCCAACATTGAGGTATGTTTCGTATGTGCTTGAATTTAGTTGAGCCCTTACAAATAAGTATTCGCTCAGTTGATAAACGAGCTACCGGCCTTTGGCTGAGTTGATCTTTTGTGTATGTACATAAGGGTTGGTATGTGAAGCAAGTATGATATCGAAAATTTGCGCATATGAAATTATCCGTTTAGCTATATGAATGCTATACTTTCGTTGTGCTGGAATTCCTTGCTCAAAACTTACTAAGCATAAATTGCTTACTCCGTTTCATTGCTCCTCTGTTTTACAGATTGGTTCTCCAGCTATCGGACTCGGGATCTTGAAGTCAAAGTCGCCCACACTATCAAAGCCCCTTTTTGGTACAATTTTGGTTGAACTTCGAAATGGCATGTATAGGACTACCCGTTTGTTGTGGGTCGTGGACCATTTGGACTTGTATAATTTTGGATAGCCATGCGAAAATGGCTTATATGTGTTTGAGTATAATGTTATAATCATTCGGTGTGGATATGCTTGACAAGGATTAGCCATGGGAATGGTTAATCACTATCATAAATTGTGCTATTTATGCAAAAAGGGCTAGTTGAATCATGGGAACCATGAAATAGGTAAAGTCTACCTTAAAGGCAGATGCTGACAGCAGCAGTGATGTAGATTTGGAAAATCACTAAAAATAGTAGGAAGGGAATTAAATAGTGAATAAATTATGTACACAAACCTTGATGAATCTACTTTCATAAGAAAGTAACGAAACAATCATACGGACAGTATGTTAAGAGATATTCAGGTTCTCGTGAGACAGGTCCAGAACGGTTTCTGGATTTCCTGTTCCGACTTTGGAAATTCATTACAAATTAACCAGAGATAATTAGGAGTCAGACCATATATGTATAGATTCCTCTCTGAGTCTAGTTTCTATATAAACAAACGGCATCAGTATTGAAGCTCTGTGCAGGGAGATATCCAGGTCGTAATGCGCAAAGGTTAGTGTAGTCGATCCCTGTAACATGGGAGACTTTGACTAATAAACTGTACTAATTGGCCCGACCAAAAATTCTAGAAAAAAATATGTAAATGGGCACATGAGTCTAGTTTCAGGGAAAAATCACGAAACTTATTTTTGAGTTGTGAAACTCAAGATATGATTTTTAAAGAGACTAGTACGCAGATTGGCAGTATCTGGGAAATATTTTTATAAGGGGTTTAAAGTCTGTTAACACCTCGTGTTCGACTCCGGTGTCGGTCTCGGGTTCGGGGTGTTACATTTGATTGGTATCAGAGCTACGGTTTAGTCGATTCTAGGACTACCGTAATGTGTTGGGTCTAGCTATACATGCCATTTTATGTGATTACTTGATAGTGTGGTGATTTCTGACAATTGTAAATGTGTTTATTTATAGTAATGGATCCCGATCCCGACCGAGAGGTAGCTGATGATCTTGAGAGTGTAGCGCCTGCTCCCGCACAAGGGACAGCGCCGGTGAACTCTCAACCTAATGCTAGTAACCCGAACGATGAAGCTAGACAAGCTTTCTATAGCGTGATGAATGATTGGTTCAACCAATACATTCGAACTAATACGACTGTTCCACAACCTCCATTCCCGACTAATACCACCCCCGCACCTACAATACCTCCGGTAACTGACCAAATAAGGTCAAATAAGCCCCCAGTTGACAGAATCCGAAAACATGGGGCTACTGAATTTAAGGCTACGGATAGCGACGATGCCGAGCAAGCTGAATTTTGGTTGGACAACACTATCCGGGTACTCGATGAGCTATCTTGTACACCCGATGAATGCCTAAAGTGTACTATCTCCTTGCTACGCGATTCTACCTACTATTGGTGGAGTACTCTGACTTCTGTTGTGCCTCGAGAGCAAGTAACTTGGGAGTTTTTCCAAACTGAGTTTCGGAAAAAGTATATCAGTCAGAGATTTGTTGATCAAAAACGGAAGGAATTTCTTGAGCTTAAGCAAGGTTCCATGTTGGTTACTGATTACGAGCGAAGATTTGTTAGACTTAGCAAATACGCTCGGGAATGTGTTTCGTCCGAGGCTATCATGTGTAAACGCTTCGAGGATGGGCTGAATGAAGATATAAAAATGTTCGTTGGCGTTCTTGAAATACGAGAGTTCGTAGTACTTGTCGAGCGAGCTTGTAAAGCCGAAGAGCTTAGAAAAGAAAAACAAAAAGTTGATGAGGGAACTGGAGAGTTTCGTAAAAGATCTTCGGGAAAGTCTCTTCAACAGGCATCGAAGAAATTTCGAGATGATGTGGGCTGGTCGAGAGGCACTTCGGGCCTTTTTAGACGAGATCGTGATCGACCCCCTGTGGGTACACGAGGCACTTCGGTCGCCAGTGTTGGGAATGAACGTCTTGACAGAACGAAATGTCGATATTGCGGTAAATGGCATTCGGGGAGTTGTAGATTCCCTGACCGCTCCTGTTACAAGTGCGGATCAGTTGACCACTTCATTAAAGATTGCCCGAGGTTGTCTGAACAGAATGTAAATCAGAGTGGGAAACCGGGTGCTACCACTGCTCGAGGTAGACCATCTGGAAATACGGGCAATGCTAGTGGTGGTCAGAGAGGATCTAGAGATGCTACGACCATATCCGAGGCTCGTGCGCCTACTAGAGCTTATGCTATACGTGCCCGCGAGGATGCTTCTTCGCCTGATGTTATTACCGGTACTTTTACTCTCTTTGATACTAATGTAATTGCTTTGATTGACCCCGGTTCTACTCATTCTTACATATGTGAAACCTTAGCATCCAGTAAGACTTTACCTATTGAGTCTACTGAGTTCGTAATTCGGGTGTCAAATCCCTTGGGTCGTTACGTGCTTGTCGACAAAGTGTGTAAGAAATGTCCCCTAGAAATTCGAGGTTCCTGTTTTCCGGCGGACTTGATGCTTTTGCCGTTTGATGAATGTGATGTTATTCTTGATTTGGATTGGTTGACCGCGCATGATGCTGTTGTGAATTGCAAAAGCAAGACTATTGATTTGAGGTGCGCAAATAATGAAGTAATCCGAGTTGAGTCTACGGACTTGGAGGGGATGCCAGCTGTAATATCAGCAATGTTGGCCCAGAAATATGTAAGAAAAGGGTTCGAAGCATACCTTGCGTATGTGCTGGATGACAAAGAATTAGACAAGAAACCCGAATCTGTGAATACCCGGATGTTTTTCCTGAAGGATTACCGGGTTTACCACCTGTTCGGGAGGTAGAGTTTGGTATTGAGCTTGTACCTGGGACTACGCTGATTTCGATAGCTCCGTATCGTATGGCACCAACCGAGTTAAAAGAGTTGAAAGCTTAGTTGCAAGAATTGACGGATAGAGGTTTTGCTCGACCAAGTTTCTCACCTTGGGGTGCACCAGTATTGTTCGTGAAAAAGAAGGACGGAACCATGAGGTTGTGCATTGACTATCGTCAACTGAATGAAGTGACGATAAAGAACAAATATCTGTTACCACGTATCGATGATTTGTTCGACCAACTGAAGGGAGCCTCAGTGTTCTCAAAAATAGATTTGAGATCGGGCTATTATCAGTTGCGAATTCGAGATTCGGACATACCCAAAACTGCCTTCAGAACGAGATATGGTCACTACGAGTTCTTAGTGATGCCGTTTGGGCTCACTAATGCCCCTGCGGTATTTATGGATTTGATGAATCGGATCTTCAGACCATATTTGGATCGGTTCGTAGTTGTGTTCATTGATGACATCTTGGTCTATTCAAGAGATGAGACCGAACATGCTGAGCATCTGAGGCTAGTGTTGCAAATTTTGCGGGATAAGCAGTTATATGCTAAGTTCGGTAAGTGTGAGTTCTGGTTAAGAGAGGCTAGCTTCTTGGGTCATGTGGTATCCACATCGGGTATTCGAGTTGACCCGAACAAAATTTCAGCCATACTTAACTGGAAGCCTCCAAGAAATATTACCGAAGTTCGGAGATTCCTGGGACTCGCCGGTTATTACCGACGATTTGTCAAAGGTTTCTCGATGATAGCCACACCAATGACGAAGCTACTTCAAAAGGATGTTAAGTTCGAATGGACGGAGAAATGTCAGAAAAGTTTTGATCAACTAAAAACTTATTTGACTGAAGCTCCAATTTTAGTGCAACCCGAATCAGGCAAAGAGTTTGTCATTTATAGTGACGCATCCCTACTTGGGTTGGGTTGCGTATTGATGCAAGAAGGTCGAGTGGTGGCCTATGCGTCGAGACAATTAAAGCCACATGAGAAAAATTATTCGACCCATGATCTTGAACTAGCTGCCATCGTATTTGCTTTAAAAATATGGCGACATTACTTATTTGGTGAGAAGTGCCATGTATTTTCGGATCACAAAAGTCTCAAAAATTTGATGACTCAAAGAGACTTAAATCTGCGACAAAGACGTTGGCTTGAGTTGTTGAAAGATTACGAGCTTGTCATTGATTACCACCCGGGAAAGGCTAATATGGTTGCGGACGCCTTAAGCCGGAAATCATTGTTTGCTTTACGAGCGATGAATGTGCACTTGTCTGTTCTACCCGACAATGTGTTAGTAGCTGAATTAAAAGCCAAACCATTATTGATTCATCAAATTCGTGAAGCCCAGAAAGTTGATGATGAATTGGTTGCAAAACGGGCTGAGTGTGCTCCGAACAAGGAATCGGAGTTTCAAATTGATGATGATGATTGTTTGAGGTTCAGAAGTCGTTTGTGTATTCCAAGGAGTTCGGAACTCATTTCGATGATTCTGAACGAAGCCCATTGTAGCCGAATGTCAATTCACCCGGGGAGTACGAAAATGTACAACGAGTTGAAACGTTGGTTTTGGTGGCATGGTATGAAACGAGACATCTCCGACTTTGTTTCGAGATGTTTAATATGTCAACAAGTGAAAGCGGAACATCAAGTGCCTTCAGGATTACTTCAGCCGCTCATGATACCCGAGTGGAAATGGGATCGAGTCACAATGGATTTTGTGTCCGGACTGCCATTGTCAACAAGTAAGAAGGATGCGATTTGGGTTGTTGTTGAGAGACTGACTAAGTCGGCTCACTTTATCCCCGTGCGTACGGATTTTTCATTGGATAAACTAGCCGAATTGTATGTTTCTCAGATTGTGAGATTACACGGGGTACCTATTTCTATCGTGTCGGAGAGAGATCCGAGATTCACCTCGCGATTTTGGAGGAAATTGCAAGAAGCTTTGGGTACCAAGCTGCATTTTAGCACTGCTTTTCATCCCCAAACCGATGGTCAATCTGAGCGGATAATTCAGATACTTGAGGATATGTTGAGATGTTGCATCCTCGAGTTCAGTAGTTCATGAGAACGGTATTTACCTTTGATTGAATTCGCTTACAACAATAGTTTTCAATCAAGTATTAAGATGGCACCTTACGAGGCTTTGTACGGTTGTAAATGCCGTACACCATTGTTTTGGACCGAGCTCGGTGAAAGTAAAATTTTCGGAGTTGATTTGATTAAGGATGCCGAACATAAAGTAAGGGTAATCCGTGAAAGTCTGAAAGCAGCCACAGATCATCAAAAATCGTATGCGGATTTGAAACGAAGGGACATTGAATATCAGGTGGGAGATAAAGTGTTCCTTAAAGTTTCGCCTTGGAAAAAGGTACTCAGGTTTGGCCGTAAGGGCAAGTTGAGCCCGAGATTCATTGGGCCGTACGAAATCTCCGAACGAGTTGGTCCGGTTGCGTATAGATTGATTTTGCCCCTGAGCTTGAAAAGATTCACGACGTCTTTCATGTTTCGATGCTTCGACGCTATCGATCTGATCCATCGCACATAATTAGCCCATCAGAGGTTGAAATTCAAGCCGATATGAGTTATGAAGAAGAACCGATGCGTATCCTAGCTCGTGAAGTGAAGGAGTTGCGAAACAAAAGGGTTCCGTTAGTGAAGGTGTTATGGCTCAAACACGGGATCGAGGAAGCTACTTGGGAAACCGAGAGCTCGATGAAAGAACGATACCCAAACCTATTTACCGGTAAGATTTTCGGGGACGAAAATTTCTTAAGTGGGGGAGAGTTGTGACAGCCCAAAATTGACCCTAGTCGGGAAGTGGTTTCGGGACCGCTAAACCGAGTCACCGAAATGTTTGAATGTGATATTTACTGTCTAGAATATGTAATTATGAATGTGTGAAAATTTCAAGCTTCGAATTAGTCGATTGCATGTGAATTTAGTCAATAGGACTTATGTGAGAAAATTTTAAAATGTGATAGGTCAATGCGTAAGGACCTATTAGAGCATGTGGAAAAAGGGGGGACTTGCATGTCAAATTCCCCCCTACTAGTAGTGGCCGGCCATGACAAGCATGGTAGACCAAGTGTGATGGGCAAGACATGTCATAGACATGTCTTGTTGGTGCATCATGGGTGGAAAAAAATAAAATAATGAGCATGGAAATTAAATAATGAAAGGGAATATGATGAAAACAAAAAAAGTGTGTGGTTGTTTCTCCCCTCCCCCATTTTGCCGAAACTAGAGAGAAAAACAAAGAAAAAAAGTGCTCATCCTTTGGTTCATCCTTGGCCAAAAGTTTGAAGGAGGAAGGAAGAAAAAGGTTGAAGAGGTTCGGCCATGCATGTAGCTAGGCTAAGGTATGTTTGATGATGTTCCATGAGATGCATGCATGTTTTAGTTGTTAGCTTGAGTCTACCTAGCCCATGGTCTAAATCTTGCTATGTGATGGAAATGACACTCGGCCATGGATGCATCATTCTTGGTTGATGTTTGATGTTGTGGTGATGAGGCATGAAGATGAGTTAAGATTCGGCCTAGGTGGATTTTGTGTTAATGCCATTGCATGCTAAATATGAAGCTTGTTAATGATGCATGTGATGTGGATTGATGATTCTTGACTCTCCTTTTTAGCATTTTTGAGTGAGCACATATGTGCATTGGTTGCTAGATGGGGAAGAATCGGCTAGCAAGTTGTGTGCTAAGGCCGAATATAACTTTTGTATGTTAATGAGCAATGCATGTGTTAAATTGATGGAAAGGGAGAGGATGCTTTACTAGTGTATATATGTGCGTATTAGCCAAGTTTTGAACTTGAAACAAAAGGGTGTTTAGTCAATACAAGTGACCATACTTGTAGAATGTATTAAGTGTTGAAATCGGCCCCAAAATGGACATGCATATTCGGCCAAGGGGGAAAATTGGCTAATGTTGAGTTTGATTCATGATTCCGTACATATGTGACTTTAATGTCTAATGTATAAATATGGGCTAAGTACCTTGTGTTCCTCTTTTCGATGCTCAAATGATTAAATCAATTTATTTGTTTAATTAAGCTCAAGAGCAAAGGGGAAATAAATCCGATAAAGGGAAGGAAAAAGTGGTCGAATAGCTATCGGAATCGTTCGACAACACCCGAGGTAAGTTCTTGAGTAAGAGAGCTTAAATTCAGATTTGATTAGATATGTTTTAAGCAAACAAAATCATGCTCTTTGTGTGTGGCTATTGAGCCGAAATTGCAAGAATGATAAATGTCTTGTGTTTGAGTTTTGCTAACGAAAACGAAATACGAATGTGCCATGATTTATTGTTAAATGTGCATGGTTATTTGAATGATGTCCGGGCTAAGTCCCGAAGGCTTTGTGCTAAGTGACCATATCCGGACTAAGATCCGAAGGCATTTGTGCGAGATACATATCCGGACTAAGATCCGAAGGCATTTGTGCGAGATACATATCCGGACTAAGATCCGAAGGCATTTGTGCGAGATACTAATTCCGGGCTAAGCCCGAAGGCATTTGTGCGAGTTACTAAATCCGGGTTAAGTCCCGAAGGCATTTGTGCGAGTTACTATAACCGGGCTATGTCCCGAAGGCATTTGAACGAGGAGCTATATCCGGTTAAATTCCGAAGGTACGTGATTTGGGAGTGAATGATCTTGCTGTAAAAATTTCAGCTAATACTCTAGAAACATCCCAACATTGAGGTATGTTTCGTATGTGCTTGAATTTAGTTGAGCCCTTACAAATAAGTATTCGCTCAGTTGATAAACGAGCTACCGGCCTTTGGCTGAGTTGATCTTTTGTGTATGTACATAAGGGTTGGTATGTGAAGCAAGTATGATATTGAAAATTTGCGCATATGAAATTATCCGTTTAGCTATATGAATGCTATACTTTCGTTGTGCTGGAATTCCTTGCTCAAAACTTACTAAGCATAAATTGCTTACTCCGTTTCATTGCTCCTCTGTTTTATAGATTGGTTCTCCAGCTATCGAACTCGGGATCTTGAAGTCAAAGTCGCCCACACTATCAAAGCCCCTTTTTGGTACAATTTTGATTGAACTTCGAAATGGCATGTATAGGACTACCCGTTTGTTGTGGGTCGTGGACCCTTTGGACTTGTATAATTTTGGATAGCCATGCGAAAATGGCTTATATGTGTTTGAGTATAATGTTATAATCATTCGGTGTGGATATGCTTGACAAGGATTAGCCATGGGAATGGTTAATCACTATCATAAATTGTGCTATTTATGCAAAAAGGGCTAGTTGAATCATGGGAACCATGAAATAGGTAAAGTCTACCTTAAAGGCAGATGCTGACAGCAGCAGTGATGTAGATTTGGAAAATCACTAAAAATAGTAGGAATGGAATTAAATAGTTAATAAATTATGTAAACAAACCTTGATGAATCTACTTTCATAGGAAAGTAACGAAACAATCATACGGACAGTATGTTAAGAGATATTCAGGTTCTCGTGAGACAGGTCCAGAACGGTTTCTGGATTTCCTATTCCAACTTTGGAAATTCATTAAAAATTAACTAGAGATAATTAGGAGTCATACCATATATTTATAGATTCCTCTCTGAGTCTAGTTTCTATAGAAACAAACGGAATCAGTATTGAAGCTCTGTGCAGGGAGATATCCAGGTCGTAATGCGCAAAGGTCAGTGTAGTCGATCCCTGTAACATGGGAGACTTTGACTAATAAACTGTACTAATTGGCCAGACCAAAAATTCTAGAAAATAATATGTAAATGGGCACATGAGTCTAGTTTCAGGGAAAAATCACGAAACTTATTTTCGAGTTGTGAAACTCAAGATATGATTTTTAAAGCGACTAGTACGCAGATTGGCAGTATCCGGGAAATATTTTTATAAGGGGTTTAAAGTCTGTTAACACCTCGTGTTCGACTCCGGGGTCGGTATCGGGTTCGGGGTGTTACAGGTTTGATCTATGATGAGTCATGCTGATCTACTGACTTTCTTTTGGGGACATGCACTTGACACAGCTGCTTTCACACTAAATCGTATTCCATCTAAATCGACTCAAAAGATGCCATATGAGATGTGGACTGGGAAACGTCCCAGTATGTCTTTTATGAAAATTTAGGGTTGCGAAGCTTATGTTAAACGTCAGACGTCTACTAAGCTTGAACCCAAATCTAAAGGGTGTATTTTTGTGGGGTGTCCGAAAGAAACCAAAGGATATTATTTCTTTAATCCCACTGAGAACAAAATGTTTGTTGCTTGGGCTGGTGTCTTCCTAGAGAGAGAGTTTGTTTCTAGAAAAGGAAGTGGGAGAAAGATTGAACTTGAAAAAATTCAAGAATCACAAGATAATATTGAACCAGAGATAGAATAACAGCAAATTCCATAAGAAATTGAGGAACAAGTAACTGCTGTAGAAACACAAACACCCGCAGATCTTTAATAGAATGCTATATACCTGAGAGATATGGATTTCTCATTACAACGCATGGTGACGTTCTTCTTATAGATCAAGATGAGCCTAGAACTTATCAAGAAGCGGTGACGAGCCCAGACTTTGAGAAATGGATTGAGGCCATGAGATCTGAGATGGATTCCATGTATGGAAACCTAGTATGGACTTTGATTGACCCACCCGAAGGGGTTAAACCCATAGGGTGCAAATGAGTTTTCAAAAAGAAAACCGACATGGATGGTAATGTACAAACATACGAGGGTTGATTAGTCGCTAAAGGTTTTCTCCAAATTTATTGTGTAGACTATGATGAAACCTTTTCTCCTGTAGCTATGTTTAAATCCATCAGGATCTTGCTTGCCATAGCTGTATTTCATGATTATGAAATCTGGCAGATAGACAGCAAAACAGCTTTCCTTAATGGGAAACTTGAAGAGGATGTGTACATGACACAACCTGAAGATTTTGTCAATCCAAAGGATGCTAGAAAGATATGTAAGCTAAAAAGATCCATTTATGGTTTAAAGTAAGCTTCTCGAAGTTGGAATCTTCATTTTAACGATGCAATCAAAGAGTTTGGTTTTATCAAAAAATGAAGATGAGCTATATGTTTACAAGAAAGTTAGTGGGAGCACTATCACATTCTTGGTACTGTATGTGGATGACATACTTATCATGGGACATGACATACCTACCTTGCAGTCTACTAAGACTTGGTTAAGAAGTTGTTTTTCTACGAAGGACTTGGGCGAAGCCACATACATATTAGGAGTCAAGATCTATAGAGATAGATCAAGACGACTACTAGGTCTAAGCCAAAGTACATACATAGATAAAGTATTGAAAAGGTTCAACATGGAAGAATCTAAGAGAGGATTCCTACCTATGAGACATGGTATTTCACTCTCGAAGGAAATGTGTCCTTCAACTCTACAAGAGAGAGAACGCATAAGAAAAATTCCATATGCTTCTGCTATTGGATCTATCATGTATGCCATGTTATGTACCCGTCCAGATGTCTCATATGCCTTAAGAATGACGAGCAAGTACCAAGTAGATCCTGGTGAAGGCCACTGGACCACAGTCAAGTATATCCTTAAGTACTTGAGAAGAACTAAGGATACGTTCCTATTATATAGAGGTGAGGAAGAGTTAAGTGTAAAAGGTTACACTGATGCCATCTTCCAAACCGACAAGGATGATTTTCGATCGTAATCAGGTTTTTTGTTTTGCCTTAATGGTAGTGCTGTGAGCTGGAAGAGTTCAAAGCAAAGTACAGTAGCCAATTCTACAACAGAGGCCGAGTATATTGCAGCCAGTGAGTTACCAAAAGAAGCGGTTTAGATCAAGAATTTCATAACTGGACTAGGGGTTATGCCTAGCATATCAGATGCTATAGAACTCCGATGTGATAACAATGGAGCCATTGCACAAGCTAAAGAACCCATATCTCACCAGCGATCCAAACATATACTTAGGAGCTACCATCTTATTTGAGAGATTATCGATCCAGGGGATGTAGAGATATGCAGAGTACCTACAGATGATAACATTGCTGATACCCTGACCAAGCCTCTGACACAACAGAAGCATGATCGTCACACTAAGTCACTTAGTATTGGATATATGAGTGATTGGCCTTAGTGCTAGTGGGAGATTGTAAGAGTATGCCGAAAGATCAATCATGAGATGGTTATAATAACATACTGATTTACCGTGTTTATTAATATAAGGCGTTGCCATTATTATTTCAGTTTCTTTTTTGTGTGTATAAATAAACTGTTTTAGAATAATGTCCTGAGAAAAATATGATTATTCTTAAAAGGTTCTTAGTCAAGTATTATTGTTGACTAGGACAACAATAATGCATTAAGACTAACATGTTGTTAATTGATGATAAAGAGTTGTCATTGATATGGAGTGTCAGAATCAATGCATGAATATGTGTGTTAGAGAACAACATATTAGACTGACCCGCTATGAGTATGTTTCTTGGATTATTATGTAATTGTCACAACATTACTCATAGTGATTAATATGTATATGATCCTCAAACTTGAGGTCATCATTATCCTAACATCGTGAGCTGTATATTTTGATACAGTCAAACGTACACCGTAACTGGTTGTTTTATAAAGGCTGATGTTGGATATACCACAATCTATGTAGAGGGATATGGTTGATCAATATAGGATAAGTCCCTCCTACATAATGGGAGTAATATCTTAGGCCACTTGATTGAGTGAGACTAGAAATGCATGGCCATGCTCAAATAAGTTGATATGAGATGTCATACTTATTTGTGTATCATAGTCTACTCAAGGTATCAAGAAACATGGGATGGACTATGCAAGTGTGACTATTCCATGACTTGTGTCCATTCCAGAGATAAAAGACTTAAGGATTAATGCATGAAAGGTTAATCACAAAAGGTTATGTCGAATCATGACTTCTTGTAACTTAGGTAGCAATGATGCATTACTAGATGCCACTCATTGTTTGTAACATTAGAATTGTTCTAGTATTACTGCTAACGTTACAAGAACCTACAGGGTCACACCCTATGGTTTAAATGAGCGGAATAAAACATAGTTGGTATTGGGTTTGGTTGTCACATGAATTAAATTAATTATAGAATTAATTTAATTGGGCAATCAAATATCGAACATATTATATGTACAATGATGTTGTACACATAAGGAGAACATAATTCTATTAATATATGAATTTGGTTCGTATATAAATTTAAATAAATATAGTTTACCAAAATCTTTATTATAATTAATGTAATTATAATTTTCGGTTAAAAAATTATTATATTTACTTATTTTAATTATGATTATTATGTTCGGATTAAAATTTAATAAATTAAGAATTCGTTATATACATACCAATTATAAGGGGAGTTATATATAGAAAGGGATAAAAACCCTAAAAAGTGAATATATATACAAACCCGAAGCTTTGCTACTAGGTCTAGCAGCCGTCAAGCAAAAATCTTTGAAAATAGTTTTTGGGGATTTCTTCAGTTCATTGTCAACTGGGTCGATTACGTAGAGGTCGGGATCATAAAGATTACGGCTTGGATTCGAAAGCAAAATATTATTCTCATTGCTGAGGCTTCACTGTCTATTCAAGTTGAAGTTTTGCTAATTTCGAAACCTTTTTCACCCCGATTCGTTCCTCGCAAATGGATCCATGGTTTGGATGGCCAGAATATATATATATATATTTTTCGCTGTGCCATGGGGGTACCGACGTTCCAACAGAGGGATAGGTAGATACATCATGATGAATTTTGTAAAAATCAAAGTGAAATAGGGAGAAGTAGTGTGATATAGTGATTATAGGTTTAGCCAAAATGTGCAAAACAAAAGAAAAAGTCAAAAAAGTCAAAATGAGTGGAAAAAGTACTTGAGTAATGAAAAAAAAGCATTGTGAGTGAGATGTGTTGAAAAGAGTCAAATATGACAAAGTCACAAAAGTAGAAAAAATAGTCATTAGTGCACAAAAACTCGTAAACTAACCATAATTTCTTTATTATGTTGTGACTTCCTAAGTGGAGAATTAAGGAAGGTGAAAGAAAGAGAAACAAGGCGGAGAAATAAGGAGAAATAAGCAATGGTTATTAAGGGAGAGAATAGTGAAAAATATGACGTGCCAAACTACTTTTATGCTTGAAATTGTTTTGATGCTTCCTTTTTTTTTTCATACTTGTACCAAGCCTTAGAATGTTACAAGTCGAAAAGTCCTATGTGACCTAGGTAAACCTATTCATGAATTGACATTATATTGAGAAATTACAATATTGACTATTTGTATTTTGCAAGGATAATCAAATTACTTGTATGATTTATTAATGGACGCATATATTTGAGGACCTTGTTGTCTATATACTTTGTAATATATTGAATTTATGTGTTTGAGATTGAAAATAGTAAGTTGTTTACAAATCATATGATAATTATGTGTATATATGATTTTTTCCCAGCGATGTGTTCCAAAACTAGTCTTTATATCATACTTATTCAAGGGACATCTTTTATTTTTTGTTTTTTTTATCTTTCTTTGCTTGAGGACAAGCAATGACTTAAGTGTGGAGGAGTTTGATCTTCCATAATTCGTTGTAGCAGATTAAACTAGTTTTCATATTTAAGGAGCTTGAATTTAAGCAATCTTTCTATGTTTTATTTAGTCCATCCAATTACTTTTTTGTATGTCCTTAGTACACTTAATAATGCCCATTCCTATTTTACAAGCAAAGTATTCTGCTCTCCTAAATATTCATATTTTAGATGGTCAGGTAAGGGTTTCAATTCTAAAGAAAGTGGTTTAATAATAGAATGGACCATTTTAGTTATAGTTGAAGTTACCTGTTGTAGTTGTTTTCTACTTTTACTCTACCAGTTGAGTTGAAGAGCCAATTCATTATTTTCTTATTCTAGATCATCCATCATTTCCTTCTCCTATTCATCCTCGTTTAGCTTGATTGAGTTCAACACTTCTGACTCTGAATAATTGGCCATTCTTTCTTGGGGTGTAAATTTCTTCATTTTAACAGTTTCTATCTTTCGACTCATACCTTATGTAAGTTCATTACTAATGACTTCTCCAACAAGTTGACTATTTCCCTCCCCGTTTTTGACCAAATACTTCCTTTGGCTATGATATCAAATTTTCGTTTAGGTTGTCCATCTAATCCATCATAAAAGTGTTGCATTTGTACTGCGAAGTTAATACACCTTCCATTATTAGCCAAATAATAGATTTAAACCTTTCCCATGCCTGCCCCAATGTCTCAGTAACTTCTTGCTTAAATTTAAATAGCTCTTCACATTTGCTAATTATTATAGTCATTTGCACAACTCGATGTAGGAATAATTGCACAAATTCAGTCCACATTGTAATAGAGTGTAATAGCCCAGTTTAGACCTAGTCGGAATAGTAGTTTTGGGACCATGAATCCGAGTGTCTAATGCCATGTGAGGCACACGGCCGTTCACACGGGCGTTTGACCTGTATAACTTTGAAAAATGTTTAAGTCTTGAAAAATTTTGTATGTGCCCGGTTTAGTCACGACCCCTTGCTAAAGCATGTTTAAGGCTTGTTGACCTATGTAAGGGACTCTATAATGATGTATAACCATGATGTTATGATGTTTATAAAATGAATGTGAAATGTTTTGATATGTCTAGTAATGCCTCTTTACCCTAGTCTAGCGACAGATATGGGTTAAGGGTTTTACATATAGTTTGGGGGAAGTACATCTAACCAAGCCTTCGTATGTCCTTTTAGGGCGAATGGAATTAACAACAATTTAAAAACTTTTGCTGGCACATTGACATACACAATGGTGCTACATAAACTACCCAAGGAAAATTATGAGGTTCCCATTTGCATAGCTACTAAACTTAAGATTGGAAGAAATCAATGTTAGTAGAGAAAGATTTAATACAACATGAGAATTCTTAAGAATAGGTTAAGCAATACTAGACCGTAACCAGTTCATATCAAAGGGAACTACCCCTAACACCTGTATCATTTTACTAATTTTCTCTAACAAAATTAAGTAAAGCAAGATACGTTGGGAATTAAATGCCAAAAAGGATTATTTTTGTGAACTTCCTTCACAATTATCTTGTAACCTCCCAAACCTAGCCTAGACGTTATGGGTGAATCGTGAAGGGCACATGAGATACCTAACTTATGAATCTACCATATCATCGGTTGAAAACCTCAAATGCACTCTCTTTTCATTAAAATCGTGGTTACCTTTGTTATTTTGAAAAACGTTCATTTAATAGATCCACTTTCATTAAGTCAAGTTAATAACATTAGCGTGGTTTTAAGAAAACACATTGCTTGACATTGCTTTTGAAAAACCCTACTTAGTTGCTGCGAAAAAGAATTAAAAACCCAATTATTAATTGAACCAAGTGACATGCTTAGTTTAGTTTCGAAATAATCTTATAAACTAATCTCAAGTATGAAACTATACATGCATGAAAAATCCCCAAAACAGAAATAAACCTAAGCAAAAGTTCAAATGATTTTACAGTCCAAAACCAAATAAATTTAGGGAACTTTAAATAAAAATTAAGTCTGAAGTCCGTTGTAAGTCCGATTCTAGTTTCATTACTTGAGAAGTTTGAGGTAATGGGGTGAGCTAACTAGCTTAGTGTGAGTCTAAACAATAAGGCATTTAGAATACATTTAAGAATTCAAAAAAGGAACCATATATAATAATTAAGCAACTCTAACAACATTTTAATGAGTGATGATCATGTCATAATGCAAAAATGAATTCCTACTCGAACCATCTGCTACACATCACGAGTTCCCCAGAATCCGTATGCTAAACTCCAACGAATGCGAGCAAAACTTGATGTGGTAAAACCACCGAATAAACAAAGTTGCAAAAAATCTTCCATTTAATAATAAATGCGATAAAATCAAAAATGTCCACAGTACTCTCGATGTAGTGCATTGACTATGAATAAATGCAGACTTAATATGTCGTCAGTACTTCGCGGAACTCCTTTACCAACAAAAATATCAAACCCATCCCAGTGCATATGCAAGATGTCATATAATCTCATACATAGTCATGAATTCAATATTTTCACATTTCTTTGGCATGATCAACACGCCCTTCATATTATCAATTACTTTCAATAAATAGGATCATTTATCAAACATTCAATTCACCATTAAGATGATGATGTTCAACATATCACAATCTCATATAACTTACAATTCTTTTCCGAGTGCATGTATAACAATCTTTCAAATATTTCATAGTAAACCAGTCATACAAATATATCATGCACAAGCCCCATTCTCATTCGGAATCATGCTATACATACAATCTACATATATCATATCAAGTAATCATCCACAACAATATCAATCACACAATTACTTAGTCATTCTCACATTTTTGCTAACATGCCAAACAGTTAGGGCTAGAAACATACTTGGTTCAGCCACTTATTAATTACTTAGTCATTTAGCCAAGCCCAACCAGAAAGCTTAGTCATCAATTCAATCATTTAAAAATAATATTAAAACATTCAAGTTAACGAGTTAGGACCCATACCTTAATTATGCTCTCCTGCGGGACACTTACGAATCTCACAGTTTTTCCTTAAGACTTTAAAATGAACCTAAATTAAAAATAATTATTTAAATAAATATAGCACTTAAACATCCCACAATCACCATCTTATGGGTTCAATCCAATTGTTACAATTATATCAATTTTTTAGATCCAAACTAGTTAGGTTCCTTACATTAGTTCGATGTGAAACACACGAGTGAGCATTTATCAACTTCACTGTTGCTTTGAGGTGTTTAAGTTGGCACCTAACACATTTAAATACTAAAAATTTTGTAGGTATTCCATCTTAAAAATATTTAATTTAATCAATTAACATTTTACTCAACATCTAAACTGAAACAACACACTAGCCCATAATAAACTACACTTACACTTCTTGAATTGTCAGATTTGAGTTGCAGATTGATCAAGATTAATTTTTCCTAAATTACACATGATTAAAGGATTATTAGGAAGGGTCCAAGAACCCAAGATATTTCTGAAAAAATATGGGAAATAATTAAAGAAACAATAGCCCATTTTCTAGCCTTTAGGTGCGCACACCACCACCGATAGTGGCCAATTTGAGGCTGATTTAAAAACACATTTAAAATAACTTGGAAGGTTGGAAAAATAATATTTAAATCTTTAAAATATAATCCTAATTATATATCTAGAAATTTGGGTATTCAACTTACAAGATCGATCAAGAAATTGAAAGAAAACAAGAACTTACACAATCTAGGTGAAAGGGATGACAATGGCTTTTCTTGGCAATAATGGAGGTCGTTCTTGGAGATCCAAAATTTTAGATTTGGAGCTGGAAAATTAAGGGAAAAATTAAAGCAATATTTAAGGGAGAATGATGCAATATTTTGTAGCAAAAGAAAAAATAAAAAGATATGGTGATTCAAGGGGTTTGGATGACGACAACAAGGGAGAAAGAAATAAAAAATTGAAAAGAAAAGACGAGAGAGGAAGGGAGGGACAACTAGGTTGGAGGAATAAGATTAAAGGCTAATAATTTTTTTTTAAAAATAATATTTATACCTAGGTTTAATTTGGCATGGACGACATACACTTAAACAACATATCTTAAGGTGGGTTTTGTAACAACCCGTTTTCAGTAAAATCAGAACAGTAGTCTTAGGACCACAAATCTAATGTCAAAATATTTATTTTATTATTATTTTTAGGTCTACAGCATGATATTATGATTATATAAAAATTTTGTTAAGAAATTCAGACGTTTGCATGCTTAATTTAGTGAAAAGGATTAAATCGCATAATGTGCAAAAGTTGTGTTCTAATAGTTAAATGTTTCTAATAGCTATGGAACCTTAAAGTAGAGGTTCTTATGTGGTAATTAGTCCATAAATGAGATAGTGGAATGTGATGGCCTGGTATAATGGAAATTTTAATGTTTTAAAAGGGTTATATTAGTAATTTGGTAAATAATGATATATTAAATAAACAAAATTAAAGGGTCATCTTCCTAAACTAAACACCACCGAAAATTCAACCTAAAAACACCAGGAGAATAGCTTGAAGCATTTGGACATCTATCCTTGCTTGCATGTAAGTACTTTTCGTCCCACTTTTATTGATTTCTATGTTTTTGGAGTCGTTGTAGCTTAATCTACTAGCTAGCCCAGGGACTAATTTGCAAAATTGTTAAAAGTATAGGGTTTCACCATTGTTGAATGTGTATGTGTTTTGAAGTTTAACGGTAGAAAATGAATAGTTGTTGTTAGATAAACAACATTTGTTAAGTGATTTTGGTTGAAATTGCGAATTAAGGATTTATTTGTAAATTGTGAAAAATTCAAGGTGAAATGTGTGAAATAATGAAAATTTTGGGCTGCTATGAATCTATATAGAATTCAACTAGTATGGTTCGAAATGGAATTGCATGAATTTTACATTTTTGTGAGCTAGGGACTAAATTGTAAAGAATTCAAAATTTAAAGGGCAAAAGTGTAATTTTCCCATAATATGAATTCTGAGTTAATTTGAATAGAATGATATTTAAATAAGTTAAATTTGATTATATATAGATCAAGAAAAGCAACGTTAGGAATTAGATGGGGGAAAATAAAATAGTGTATTGATAGCTCGATTCTCTCCGTATAAATTTGAGGTAAGTTCGTATGTTGATAATAATTAATGTAATTGTGCTTTAAATGCTTTATAATTGCATTATTGAGGAATACGGCTTTACAAAAATGTTAGAGAAGATCTAGTGACGTGTGAAATCCCAGATCAACCTAAGGAATATATAGGATACAAATGATATGTCATTAGGGGTTATTGTGTTTTGGATGCTTGTTCGTACGTTCTACCGGTGGCTAAGTTTTCCAGTATGTATTGCAATTACTTAACAGCTTGTGTGAGCAGCACCATGTAGCCACGTCTTGACCGTCAGATTGTGTGAGAAAACCCGATGATAGCTCGAGATGAGCATTTACATATGAGGTATGAGATTGAGATGGTTTCAACCATGTATTGGCACTTAGGGTCTGAGATTCCCAAATGTTTGATATTATTCCAAATGGTTCAACAAGTATATCGTTGGTATGAAAGAATAAATGATTGATACGTATTATAACAGGTATATTTTTGAATCATATAAGCTTTGAGTCTATGAAATTTGTGAATTTCATATCTAACCTTGTGAATGAATATGTGATGGTTTTGTGGATCAACATGAATTATATTAGAATATGGTTGATTACTTAAATTGTATTCATATGGTAAGTTGAGTTTATTGCTATATGAACTTACTAAGCTTAATAGCTTGCTCTGTTTACTTTTCCGTGTTTTATAGTGATTTCGAAGCTTGCTCGGATTAGGAGTTGTCAAAGATCTCACCACACTATCCAACTATAATTTTGGTACTTTTGAACTTGTGTACTAGGTTATATGGCATGTATAGTTGTTGTGGTTAATATGGTCTATATGTTTGTAATGTCTATAGCCAATTGATTTGGTTTGTAAATGATGTATGTTTTGGTTATGTGTATAACCATGTGATTTGGCTTACTTTGCTATACTTGGTTATGTATATATCTGTAAATGGCTTTTGATATTTTTTTTATAATTGCTATGTGAATACGTTGTTATGAATTGGTATTTTGAGTACAAAATGATTGTTACACGGGGTCGGACACGGGCTGGGACATGGCCATGTCATCCTATTTTGGATGTCCACATTGCGCTTTTGATCAATAAACCGTTGACTTATATATTTCTTTCTAAACTCAATTTGAAAGAATCCCCACGTTACTCGTTCTCTTGGCACCGTACTTCAATGTGGTATTCTAACAGAGATCGTGAGAAGCAATACACGAGTCCAAAAGCTTAAGCTACTTTAGTATTAAGTGTTGGTAGTGTCAAAACCAACAAACTAGAGTATCAACAATGTGGAAGATGGTATTTTGGAGACTGTTGGATGAATACTAAAGCCTATGTTAGATGTGTCTCGCAAGATCATTTCATTTGGGATTGTCTTGAGTTATCTGATAAAGACAAATTTCTGAATACAAGGCGAAGTAATACAGCTGCCAGAGGGAGACCAACTCAAAATACTGGAAATATGACTAGTAGCAAAGGTGCGAAAAAGGACTTTACTATGAGATCTGAGGCTCGAGCTCCAGCCAAAACCTACGCCATTCGCGCTCGCGAAGATGCATCGTCACCAGATGTTATCACCGATACATTTTCTCTTTATGACACTAATGTAATTGGTTTGATTGATCCTGGATCGACTCACTCATATGTTTGTATGAATTTAGTGTCTAGTAAGAGTTTACCTATTGAGTCAACTGAATTTGTGATGAACGTATCGAACCCCTTAGGCTAGTATGTTCTAGTTGATAAAGTTTGCAAGAATTGTCCCTTGATGACTCGGGGATACTATTTTTTGGCTGATTTGATGCTTTTACCATCTGATGAATTTGATGTGGGTATGGATTGGTTGACTCTGCATGATGCTGTTGTAAACTGTAGACAATAGACTATTGAGTTGAAATGTCATAATAGTGAAATTCTTCGTATTGACAGATGATTCAAGTGGGTTGCCTGTTGTGATATCGACGATGCTAGCTTAGAAATATGTGTGGAAAGGTTGTGATGCTTACCTTGCTTATGTACTTGATACAAAAGTGTCTAAATTGAAGATTGAATCAGTGCCAGTAGTTTGTGAATATTCAGATGTGTTTCCAAAAGATTTACTTAGGTTGCCTCTGATCAGAAAGGTCGAGTTTGCTATTGATTTAGTACCAAGAACATCACCGATATCGATTGCTCTATATAGAATGGCTCCTATAGAGTTAAAAGAGTTGAAAGCTCAATTGCAAGAGTTAACAGCTAGAGGTTTTGTACGACCTAGTTTTTCACCCTGGGGTGCACCAGTTCTGTTTGTAAAGAAGAAATATGGATCGATGAGACTGTGTACGAACTATCGTCAGCTTAACAAGGTTACGATTAAGAATAAGTATCCTTTGTCGAGAATTGATGATTTGTTCGAGTAGTTGAAAGGAGCAACAACATTTTCTAAGATTGATTTGCACTTTGGTTATTATCAATTACAAGTTAAAGATTTGGATGTGCCGAAAACTACGTTCAGAACCAGGTACGGGCATTAGGAATTTCTTGTTATGCCGTTTGGATTAACTGACGCTCCTGCAGTATTCATGTATTTGATGAATAGAATATTTAGACCGTATTTGGACATATTCATAGTTGTATTCATTGATGACATTATGATTTATTTCCGAGATGAATCTAAGCATGTTGAGCATGTGAATATTGTGTTACAAACATTGAGAGATAAGCAATTGTTTGCTAGAGTTAGTAAATGTGAGTTTTGGCTCCGAGAAGTTTGATTTTTGGGAAATATTGTTTCGGAGGAAGGCATCAAAGTTGATTCGAGTAAGATTTCAACGGTTGTTGACTGAAAACCACCAAGAAGCGTATTTGTAGTCAAAAGTTTTCTGGGATTAACTAGCTACTATCGATGTTTTATAAAAGGGTTCTCAATGATTCTTATACCGATGACTCGATTGTTACAGAAGTTTGAGTGGTCTGAGAAATGCCAATAGAGTTTTGAACAATTGAAAGCACTGTTAACTGAGGCACCAGTTTTAATTCAGCCTGAGTCAGGTAAAGAGTTTGTAATTTTCAATGATGCATCATTGAACGATTTGGCATGTGTTTTAATGCAAGAAGGCAAAGTGATAGCTTATGCTTCCAGACAGTTAAAACCACATGACAGGAATTATCTGACTCACGATTTAAAGTTGGCTCCTATTCTATTTGCATTGGAAATTTGGCGGCATCATTTGTTCAGTGAAAAATGCCATATTTTTACCGACCACAAGAGCTTAAAGCATCTAATGCCTCAAAAAGATATGAATTTGTGACAACGAAGATGGCTCAAGTTGTTGAAAGACTATGAGTTAGTGATTGATTATCATTTGAGGAAAGTGAATGTAGTCGCGAATGCTCTGAGTAGAAAATCCTTGTTCATTTTGAGAGTGCTGAACACACGATTGGCATTGTTTGATGACGGTTCAATTTTAGCTGTGTTAAAAGCTAAATTGGTATTTCTTCAGCAAATTTGCAAAGCTTAGAAATGTGATAATGAATTGCAAGCTAAAAGAGTAGAGTGTGAGTCGACAACTGATTCAGAGTATCAGATCAAATCCGATGATTGTTTACTATTCCGTGGTAGAGTTTGTGTGTTGAGAAATTTCGAACTTAGTCAGAAAATTCTATATGAAGCACACAATGGTTATTTATCTGTTCATCTGGGGAGTACTAAGTTTTATAATGATTTGAAACAATTGTATTGGTAGTCGGGCATGAAACGAGACATTTCAGAATTTGTGTCGAGATGCTTGGTTTGTCAACAAGTCAAAGCCGAACATCAAGTGCCTTCGGGACTACTATAACCAGTGATGATACCTGAGTGGAAATAGGATAAAGTTATGATGGATTTCATATTGGGGTTAGCCCTATCTCCGAAAAAGAAAGATGATATTTGGGTTATGGTTGATCGTTTGACAAAATCTGCACATTTAATTCTTGTACATATTGCAAGAGGCTTTGGGTACATGGTTACATTTTAGCACTACTTTTCATCCTCAAACCGATGGTCAATGATAAACCGTAATCTATACATTTTTTTATCCCATGCTTAACACATTTATGGATGGTTTCTCCTTAGATTTGTTGAATTTGATGCTCCTAATTCTTTAATTTCATGTTTTATACTTAGGTGAGCACAGGAGAGTAAAAAGAGCGAAAAACGGGCCAAAAACGGAGAAAATGGACCCACATGGGAAGTCAACACAGCCTGGACTTCCTCACACGGGTAAGCCACATGGCCGTGTCCATTTGGCAGGATCGAAGCACAACTTTCACGGGTAGACTACACGCCCGTGCCTATTTAACAGCCTTGCCACGGCCTGGAGCAATCGCACACGAGTGTGTCACACGGGAGCGTCCCTGTAAGGCCCAAGTATAGTCCTATTCAGAAAAGGCCACTTTTGAGGGCTCTTAGGCATTCTAAAGCCTATTTAAATACCTGAGGAGGCACTTAGAACACACACACGGAGTAGGAGGCAAGGAATTACTTAAGGGAAGCCGATTGATCCATCTCAGAAGCCGGATTCATCGTCAAGACTGAAGATCTCCCTTCAATTTCCATTCATGGGTTTTGGGTTTTCTTTATGTTTTGTATTCATTATTCTTCTGAGATGTTTTATTTTATAATTATGAACTAAACCCCCTAAATACCTAAGGGGAATGAAACCTTAGATGAATCTTGTTATTATTATCTGAATTGTATGATAAATATTTGACTTGTTCTTAATTATGTGTTCTTAATTCTTGTCTTAATATTCTAGGGTATTGATTCAAGTTAATGCGCTTATTTAGAGGAGCAAAAGTCACTGTCTAAGAGTAAATTTGTCATAATTAAGCGGAGTTGATTGCACGCCTAGAGATAGGGTGATAAGATTTTGCCAGATTAGGGTGAAACCTAATAAGGGGATCCATAGATCGAGTTAATGCAACATTATGACGTTAATTAGAAAGAGATTTCAATTAATCAACCTAGAGTTAGATGTTATTAGTCTCGAGAGAGATAATAATATAACTTAGGGATTTCTACGGATCAAGTCAAATGAATAAATTGTCTGATTCAGAGTTAAATAACAAGTGAAGCCTAGGTGGATTTTTCCTTGGGTATTGTCTTAATCAATCGAATTTTCCCAAAAGCTTTTCCCTAATTTCTCTCTGTGCACTCTTAGTTTAGTTAATTAGTTTAGATAAACAAAGCCCTTAATTTTAGCCTAGATAATAAAAAGAAATTAATTACTAGTACTCTTGGTTCCTTTGGGTTCGACAATCCGGTCTTGCTAAAGCTATACTACTGTTCGATAGGTACACTTGCCTTCATCATGATAATAGTTAGTTTCAAGAATGATTAATTATAAATTTTTAAAACCTGTCATGAATATCATGTATCAGTCAATCCGAGAGAGTAATTCAGATTCTTGAAGATATGCTTCGTTGCTATGTTTTAGAATTTGAAAGCAACTGGGAAAAATATTTACCGTTGGTTGAGTTTGCATATAATAATTTTTGATTGAGCATAAAGATGGCACTGTATGAAGCTCTATATGGTTGTAAATGCTGAACTCTATTGTATTGGACTGAGCTTAGTGAAAATAAGATTCATGGGGTTAATTTGATCAGAGAGACCGAAGAGATAAATTTGATTAGAGAGACCGAAGAAAAAGTGGAAGTAGTTTGTGACAGTTTGAAAGCAGCTTCAGATCGACAGAAATCATATGCGGATTTGAAACGTAAGGATATTAAATTTCAAATCGGCGACAGAGTGTTCTTGAAAGTATCATTGTGGAAGAAGATTCTTCGATTTGGCTGCAAAGGAAAATTGAGTCTGTGAGTTATCGAACCATATGAGATTATCGAGAGAATAGGGCTAGTGGCATATCAGCTAGCTTTACATCAGAACTAGAAAAGATCCATAATGTGTTTCAAGTATCAATGTTACGACGGTACAGATCGAACCCATCGCACATAAAGAGTTAAGAAATTAAAGAGTTAAGAAACAAAAGCATAGCTTTAGTGAAGGTTCTTTGGAAATGTCCCGGTGTTGAAGAGGCTACGTGGGAGCCTAAGGAAGCTATGAGAAAATAGTACCCTAACCTATTTTCTGGTAAGATTTTCTGTGATGAAAATTCTTAAGGGGAAAGTTGTAATAGCTCGTTTTTAGTGAAATCAAAATAGTGGTTTTGGTACCATAAATATGAGGTCAAAATATTTATTTTATTATTATTTTGAGTTCTATAGCATGATAGTATGATTATATAAAAATTTCGTTAAGAAATTCCGACGTTTGCATGTTTAATTTAGTGAAAAGGACTAAATCGCGTAAAGTGCAAAAATTGCGTTCTAGTAGTTAAAGGTGTCTAATAACTATGGAGCCTTAAAGTAGAGGTCTTTATATGGCAATTAGTCCATAAATGAGATAGTGGAATGTGATGGCTTGGTATAATGGAAATTTTAATGATTTAAAAGGGTTATATTAGTAATTTGGTAAATAATGATATATTAAAGAAAAAAAATTAAAGTCTCATCTTCCTAAACTAAACACCACCAAAATTTCAAACTAAAAACACCATGGGAATAGCTGAAAGCATTCGGCCATCTATCCTTACTTGCATGTGAGTACTTTTCGTCCCGTTTTTATTGATTTCTATGTTTTTGGAGTCGTTGTAGCCTAATCTAGCTAGCCTAAGGACTAATTTGAAAAATTTTAAAAGGCTAGGGTTTCACCATTGTTGAATGTGTATTTATTTTGTAGTTTAATGGTATAAAATGGATGGTTGTTGTTAGATAAACAACATTTGTTAAGTGATTTTGGTTGAAATTGCAAATTAGGGATTTATTTGTAAATTGTGAAAAATTCAAGGTGAAATGTGTGAAATAATGAAAATTTTGGGGTGCTATGAGTCTATATAGAGTTTTTCTTAGTATGGGTTGAAATGGAATTGCATGAATTTTTCACTTTTGTGAGCCAGGGACTAAATTGTAAAAAATTTAAAATTTTTGGGGTAAAAGTGTAATTTTTCCATAATATGAATTTTTGGTTAAATTGTTTAGAATGATACTTAATAAGTTAAATTTTATTATATATAGATCAAGAAAAGCAATGTTCGGAAGTAGATCGGGAGAAAAAGAAAATAGTGGATTGATAGCTCGATTCTCTCCGTATAAATTTGAGGTAAGTTTGTACGTTGATAATATTTAATGTAATTATGCTTTAAATGCTTTATAATTGCATTATTGATGAATACGACTTTACAAAAATGTTCGACGAAGAATTAACAACGTGTGAAATCCCATTTGAACCTTAGGAATAGATAGGATACAAATGACATGTCATTAGGGTTATTGTGTTTTGGATGCTAGTCCGTACGTTCTACCAGTGGCTAAGTTTTTTGGCATGTGTTCCGGTTACTCATCAACTTGTGGGGGCAGCACAGTGTAGCTACATTTTGACCGTCAGCTTATGTGAGTAGACCGTGAGCTTGTGTGAGCAGACCCGGTGATAGCTCAAGATGAGCATTTACATATGAGATATGAGATTGAGATGGTTTCGACCATGTATTGGCACTTAGGGTGCGAGATTTTCGAGTATCTAATATTATTCCAAATGGTTCAATGGGTATATCGATGGTATGAAAGAATAAGTGATTGATACGTATCATAACAGGTATGTATGTGAATCATATAAGGTTTGAGTCAATGAAATTTTTGAATTTCATATCTAACCTTGTGAATGAATATGTGATGGGTTTATGGATCAACATGAGTTATATGATGATATGGTTGATTACTTAAATTATGTTCATATGGTAAGTTGAGTTTACTGCTATACGAACTTACTAAGCTTAATAGCTTACTCTGTTTACTTTTCCATGTTTTATAGTGATTTTGAAGCTTGCTCGGATTGGGAGTTGTCGGAGATCTCACCACACTATCCAACTGTCATTTTGGTACTTTTTGTAACACCCCTTACTAGTATCTGACACCGGGACAGGGTACAAGACATTACCAAACTTGTACTCATACATTCATGCAAAAAGTCGGGCTATAAATTTTTTCTTTAAAACAACTTCATTCTACATACCCAAATTGTCCCTAATATGGGCCTATGAGGCCCAAAACAACCATCAGAAAAGGATCGAGACTAAATTAGGAAGTTTTCCCTAATACAGAGCCACACGCCCGTGTGAGACAAGGGACATTCCCGTTTGCTCTCTACACGCCAATGTCCTCCAGCCGTGCAACTCTTTGACTATGACGTCGGCACCAATTTAGGGTCACACGGCCGCATCACACGCCCGTGTGGTCAGATCATATGGTCAATTAAAATTAAATGAATTTTTCATAAAAAGGTACAAACTTCACACGACCAGAGTACATGCCCATGTGGGTAGGCCGTGTCCCTCACACGGCCAAGACACACGCCCGTGTCTTAGCCCGTGTGTTTACTATTGAGCATGCTGACTTGCAAAAATAGGGTACAGGGGACACACGACCATTCTACATGCCCGTGGGACAGACCGTGTTCAGACACGGCCTAGACGCATGCCCATGTGTCTACCCATATGGATAATTTGAAGGCTATTTTCTAAGCCAATTGCCACCCTTAATCACTCATGTGCTTAAGCACATTTCATAGCATGCAACATGACATACTTAGACACTCAATATTTAACACTATAGCACTTTCACATCTTTATGATATCACCCTATTGCATATTCCCTCAATCATACCATTTGGGAGCATTTTATACAAACTTCATGCAAATCAACTTAATTATCAAAATTTCGAGTTGCACATTTATAACTATTGTCATCTTAGGTTATTAAACCATTTTTTATCTCCTAATATTTAATCCATACATCTTCATACATCCACCAGGCAATCATATTCCATATCATTAAGACAATATCTCATCATATATCCATCACAGAACCACATAGAACATCATCAAGGCATCAAGACATGCATGCATAAACAATTAGATATTACAACCCAAGAATCAATCATGAGCCATATCACATGGCTATTACAAAATGAATCATAAACATCATAGGCTTTCACAATTTGGCCAAATAGCATGAAACATACCACAAAATGACCAGGTCCCCTATACATTCCATACTCTGACAACTTCCGATCCCTGAGCTAGCTTGGCGGAACTACAAAGGATGGAAAAGAGAGGGGAGAAAGCATTTAAGCTTAGTAAGTCCACATGCAAATAATATGAAATATTAGTAAACCATAATCATGCAAGACATAATAGCATAACCACCAAGATTATTCATCATTCAAGCATTCTAGCTCATTTATCAAGTATTCATATATATATATATATGAATATACTTTCTCGACACATATCATCCTTTAACAGGGCATCACTCATGAGTATAACGTACGTACCTGTACATATCCGTAGCATATCAAAAAACTTTACCTTAATTACAATGCCCATCTTGGGACTTTCATCGGATCATTCATTATAATACCCATTGAACACTCAGAATACTATTGGATACATGGAAACTTGCACATGAGTGCCACATAAACATACGTAGTTGAAGCTACCTCATATCATGCAACGTTTACAATAGAGCTACTCACGGGCTTGATCGTATAAGCTATCAATCAAGGTGTAACTACACGGGCTGCTCACAAAAGCTGTCAAGTATCTGACCATTCAAGGATTACCTAGCCACCGGTAGGACACACAAGACCATTGCCCGGAACTCAATCACATGTATCGCATCCATTATGAACTCGAACCACTCAACGAGCTCGGATGCCACATTTACCACGAACCCAGACCACTCAATGAGTTTAGACTTCTTAATCCCTTGTGACATGTCACTTGTATCCTAAACTATTCCTAAGGTTTAAACGGGGTTTTTCTCACTTGCACATTGCGCCTCTATTGCACTTGCTCGTGACATCATGGATAGCGACCATAATATCATTCATGCTTACAATAGTACCATTAGACATAGCATACATACTAAGCAATAAAATAATTATCACATAATGTTAACGCAACATAACATACCACATTGTCACATTATTTACACATGTACTTACCTCGGTACAAAAATGATGGTACTCGAGCCTAATCGGCGTATACTTTATTCTTCCCTCGATCAGGATCCGGTTCACATTTTTCTTGATCTATAATTCCAAATTTAACTTGTTTATTAATCACATTATGTAAATTGATTTGTAATTCATGCTTTGGTAAAATTACCTTTTTACCCCTATCTTTCTATTTATTTACGATTTAGTCTGTAGGCTCGTAAAATGAAATGCATGCATTTTCTTGGTTACCAAGCCTAGCCGAACCTTTACTATGCTCATATCAGCCCATATTTTCCTTTATTTCACATTTTTACTACTCACTTTTACAATTTTACAAACAAGTCCTTTTTTAGGTGTTTTCACTAAAAATCACCTAGTAAAAGATGTTTATCATGCATCAAAGATTCATATTTCTCCATTAATCAACAAAATACATGCATGTTACACATGGTTCAAATTTCATACATGAACCCTAGCTCAAAATATAGTTAGAAATTGGTAGATCATGCTTCAAAGGCTTCAAAAATACAAAGAACATTAAAAACGAGGCTAGGGAGCACTTACAGTCAAGCTTGGAGATGTTGAACAAAAACCTAGCTATGGCTATTGAGAAATTTGACTAGCACTTGGAGAAGATGGACACATATTTGCTTTGATTTTCCCTTTTTATTCTTTTAATTACCAAATGACCAAAATGCCCTTAGGGTTTTTCTTTCAATTTTTCCTATGCCTGTCAATTTTTGTCCAAAATTATAGAAATTGGTAAAATTTCTAATTAGGACCCTCTAATTCATAATCCAAAACAATTTCATGCTTAAAGCTTTTAGAATGCAAGTTTTGCATCTTATTCAATTTGGTCCCTAATGTTCAATTAGACATTTTATGCATAGAATTTCTTCATGAAACTTTCACATAAGCATGCATTCATATCATAGACCTCATAAGAATCATATAATAATTATTTCTATCTCAAATTTGTGGTCTCGAAACCACTATTCTGATAAGCCCTAATTCGGGATGTTACACTTCTGAACTTGTGTACTTGGTTATATGGCATGTATAGGTGTTGTGGTTAATATGGTCTATATGTTTTTAATGCATATAGACAATTGATTTTCTTTGTAAATGATGTATGTTTTGGTTATGTGTATAGACATGTGATTTGGCTTATTTTGGTATACTTCGTTATGTATATATTTGTAAATGGATTTTGAATTTTGGTTTATAATTGCTATATGAATACCTTGCTGTGAATTGGTATTTTGAGTACAAAATGATTGAATTTGAGAATGTGGTATGCATGTTGATTTAGGCACAAAGTTTAATAGGTGAGTTTGATCATTTACGTAATTTTTGGATGTGAAATTGGTATGAATTTGAATGGCTATTGGGGATGCTTATGAGCATATTGGTTGTTGGTATTGGTAGTATATGATTTTGGCTTGAAATTTGTTGGTTATAAGTGCCTATTTATGCATTTGTTGTTTCTGCATTGTTGAACCTAGGTTGACATCATTTTGGGTGAGAAATGTGGCTTGAAAAATAGCCTAATTTTGTCCACACGGGCAGAGACACAAGCGTGTGTCTCAGCAGTGTGTGACACACGGCAAGGTGACACGGCTGTGTGTCTCCTAGTATTCATTTAGAAATTAAGTTAGTAGCTTCACAAGGCCTAGCACACGGGCGTGTGGCTTGGCCATGTGGCATACATCAGTATACCCTCTATTTTCGCATGGCCTAGAACACGGTCTGGCACACGGCGTGTGAAGCCATTTCAAAGGGTACTCGGGCTTGTCACACGGGCGTGTGGTTGGCCGTGTGACCCAATTCAGTGAGTTAGACGGGGCCAAACACGGGCTGGGACACAGCCATGTGATCCCATTTTGAATGTCCACACGGGCATGTGTCGCCTATTCTTTGAAAATTTTCTATGTTATTCCAAAATTTCCCTGAGTTCTCGGATTAGTCCCTAACCACTTCTAATATTTGTTTTAGGCCTCGAGGGCTTGTATTAGGGACAATATGATCAATTGTGAATGAAATTTGATTGGATATGAAAAATGTATGAGAAATGTATGTTTGTTTAAGTATTAAGTCCGATAATGTTTAGTAACCCTATCCGGCGATGGATATGGGTTAGGGGTGTTACAGGTTTACTGTAGTTAGCCAACTTATATGTTTTCCATAGCTCTCTGGTAATTACTGGTGAACCCTAGGTTATTTTTAATGCTATTTACATGTTTTTGGTTTTGCATGCATATGTAGGAGACTACTTTGTAAGGAAGAAACTTTCTGGTTCTGGGTTAAGTGTTAATGTTTTGTGCATGTATGTGTAGATTCCATGAAGTAGTAATATGATATGTTTAAATAACCTTATCTTTATCTCATGATGCTATAGAAGATCTGAGTGACAAATGCAAAGGACCTGCTATTTAGACTTTGTTATTTTTCTGGTGTGTTCCTTCTTACTTTCATGTGTTGTGATTATCTTTACTTTATACTATTACAAGGTAAGTATTCTTACTCTGTAAAGGATGATCAGTGTATGTGAGTGGGAATATTGGTTGTCTGTCCAAAGTCATTTGTCTAAGCTCTGAATTGTTTGGGATAAGAAGTATGGGTCATTTTCATGTTAAGCCTCTACCATATGCTATTGAAAAGAATGATATGATATGAAATGGTCTACAAAAATGGAGTTAAAGGAAATATGCTGTGTAGTCTATGGAATTGTAATTGAAACTTATGTTTCTTAACAATGCTATAATGAAATTACCTTACTGAAGTTTATACGCCATTTTGCTTATACTATATTTTAATGTTTTATTAAAGGTTTAATTCAAACACTGCAAATTGTAGAAAGTTTTTGCTAGAAACAATTTTAAATATGGATGATTTCTAAATAGTGACACAACATACTTGGGTCCTTTTAAGGGATCGGGTTTAGCGTGTTACAAGTTTGGTATCAAAGCCAATGTTTAGCCAATTTTTTGAAATCTGAAGGTTGTGTCACACCCTATCATGCACGTTAAATTTTCTTTTGTAATGATATAAGAAAATGTTTGACGGATCTAGAGAACCTATTAGGGAAGAAATGGAGAGTCATATGCTTGTAGAAGAACAAGCTCCTGCCAATAATATGGGTAATGTAAGGAATGCCTTTAGAAATGTGGTTTTCACAATGATGACACAACTATTTGATCAGTTCATGGGTAACACTCAAGAACCACAACCACAATAACCTCAGCAACCACGACTTAATGTAGTTCACCTAGCACAACCTACTTTATAGGTACCTGTTGTGACTTCATCCAAAATTGATCTTATAAGGGAGATTAGGAAAATGGGTGCTAAAGAGATTCTTGGTGATTAAGATGATGATCCCACTATGGCTGAACAACGGTTATCTTGTTTATGTAGAGTGATAAAAGAATTGAAATGTACTCCTGAGGATAGTCTTTTGTGTGCTATATCACTTTTAAAAGGGGAAGGTTATCAATGCTGGGAAACCTTGGTTAGTGTAACTTCTAAAGAAATGATTGGTTGGAACTCCTTTCTGGAAAAGTTCAGGGAACGATATTTAAACCAAATGTACGTTGGCAAAATGAGGAAGAAATTTTTGTATCTGAGACAAGGTAGGATGTCTGTTATGGAATATGAGCGAGATCTCCTCAAACTTAGTCATTATGCAAATAACATATTTTAGACAAAGAAGGAAATGTGTGATAAATTTGAGTGGGGAATTAGGTATGAAATTCGCACTTCAGTGGTAGCTTCTAAATGTAAAACTCTTGTGGCAATGTCAGCTAAGGCCCATAAAATGGAAAAGGTCCTTAGAGACAAAAGTAAAAATTCTGAAAGGGAAAGGATGAAGAGGGAAAGGTTAAGTCCTCCACCTCTAGCAAGTTTTAAAAGGCGTAGAGATCAAATCGATCCAAATTCAAGAAGGTATTGGCAATTTACAAGTTTCAATTGTGAATGATTCGGTAGATCAGTTGATTCGATGGCAAGCTCTGGTGGTTATAGAATGATGAGTAGTGTATGTGATTATTGTGGTAAAAAATCATGGTGGAGAACGAGATAGCCTTTAGGTGCATGTTATAGATGTGGATCCAAAAATCACATAGTTAAGGATTATCCATCAAGCATAGAAAAGTTTGTCTGAAGATCTCAAAAGTTTCAGCAAGAGACTAGATTAGGAATTGCAGCAAAGTCTAGTTTAGTGCATGGAGCATCGAGGAAAAATGTTAGTGAGCCAAATTTCATAGCGCTAGCTTGAGCTTATGTGATAAAAGCAAAAGGGGATGCTGATATACTGAGGTGATAATGAGAAAATTTCTTTTCTTGGAAACAATATTTATGCTTTGGTAGATCCAGGGTCTACAGAGTAATATATTTGTACTAAGGTTGTAGAGGGTCTAAGTATCGAAGTATTATATTCTGAAACCAATATGTTAGTAACTAATCCTTTGGGTCAGAGTATTGTGGTGAATAAGTTGATAAAGAATTATCCGTTGGTATTTGGTGAGTATACATTTTTGGCAGATTTGTTATTACTGAGATTTCATGAATTTGATGTTATTTTATGGTTGGATTGGTTGACAAGACATAATGCTATGGTTGATTGTCATGCTAGAGGTGTACGTTTGATAAATGCTGAGGGTAAGGAGGTAGTGATACCTGGTATATAGACTGGTTTGGTGAACAAAATAATATCTACTGTGTCCACCGAAAGATGATTATTAAGGGTAAAGATGCTTATTTGGCTTATATCATGGACTCATCTTTTTTAAGAAAGAAAGTTAATAAAGTCTTAGTGGTAAAAGAATTTCAAGATGTGTTTTTAGGGGAGCTTTTTGGAGTGCCACCTAAGAGAGAAATAGAGTTTTCAATTGAGTTAGAACCTAGAACAGTACCTATTTGCTGTACTCATTATAGAATGGCTCCATTTCGAACTTGAAGAACTAAAGGAGCAATTGAAAGATCTGTTATATAAGGGTTTTACAAGACCAAGTGTATCATCGTGGGGTGCGCCAATTCTATTTGTGAAAAAAAAAGATGAAGCAATGGGCCTGTGTATAGATTACAGTCAATTGAAAAAGGTAACAATAAAAAATTAGTATCCTCTACCCAGAACTGAAGATTTGTTTAATCAGCTATGTGGGGCTATAGTTTACTCCAAAATTGATTTGAGTTCTGGATACTATCAGGTAAGGATTAAGGGTGATGATATGCCTAGGACAAATTTTCAATCAAGGTATGGTTACAATGAATTTTTAATAATGTCCTTAGGTTTAACTAATGTGCCTGTAATATTTATTAGTTTAATGAACAGAGTATTCAAGTCATATCTAGATCAGTTTGTAGTGATCTTTATTGATGATATATTGGTTTATTTTAAGACTGAGGATGATCATGAGGAACATTTGAGAATTGTACTGAGAACTTTGTGTGATAATCAGTTGTATGCTAAGTTTAGTAAATGCGAGTTTTGGTTGCAAGAAGTACATTTTCTGGGACATTTATTTTTGTTGATGATATTAAAGTAGATCCTGTCAAGGTAAAATAAGTACTTGAGTGGAATTCACCAAAAATGTATTTGAAGTTTGCAATTTTCTAAGATTAGCATGGTATTACAGAAGATTTGTACAAGGATTTTCAATTTTAGCATCACCACTTACTCGATTATTGAAGAAGAAAGAAAAGTTTCTGTAGAGTGATGAATATCAGCAGAGTTTGGGAAATTGAGAATAGTTTTAACTAAAGCTCCAATATTAGCACAACTAGAGTCTGGTGTTGAGTATACAATTTTTACGGACGCATGTTTGAATGGGTTGGGTTATGTAATTATGCAGAAGGTTAAGGTTATAGCTTACGTATCTCATCCACTTAATCCTCATAAGAAAACCTATCCAACTCATGATCTGGAATTAGTAGTAGTGATTTTAGAATTAAAGATATGGAGACATTATTTATATGGAGAGAAATGTCATGTATTCTTGGATCATAAAAGTTTGAAGTATTTGATGACTCAAAAGGATCTGAATATGCACCAAAGAAGATGGTTAGAACTACTGAAATACTATGATCTGATTATTGAGTATCATTTAGGGAATGCAAATGTGGTAGTAGATGCTTTGAGTAGAAAGAGTTTGATAGCATTATTATCTCCTCGTGCAAAAATAAGTATGTCTAATAATGGATCCTTACTAGTAGGATTTCTTGTGAAACCAAATTTTCTTTCACATATATTAGAAGAATAGATGAAAGATGATCAGTGTGAGTTTTTTAAGCAATGAATGATATCTGGCAAATAAAGAAATTTCAGTTTGGGTAAATATGGTGAGTTGAGATTCATGGGAAGAATGTTTGTATCAGCTGGGAATGAGTTGAGGAAAGATTACTAAGAGAAGCTCATCAGGAAACATTTTCACTCCATCCTAAGAGTATTAAAATGTATAGATATCTGAAGAGCTCATATTGGTAGCCTGGTATGAAGAGAGAAATTACAGAGTATGTTTCAAATTGTATGACTTGTCAAAGAGTTAAGGTAGAACATCAACTTCCCTTGGATAAGTTGTATCCTTTGGAATTACCAGAGTAGAATTGGGATATAATTACCATGAATTTTGTATCTGGTTTACACCTTAGGCCTTCAAAGAAAAATTTTGTATGGGTGATAGTATATAGACTTACCAAGTTAGCTCATTTTCTAGTTGTGAATACTGCTTATTCTCTAGAGAAGTTAGCTAAGCTTTATATTGCTGAGATAGTACGCCTGCGTGGAATTCCATCTTCCATAGTTTCAAGCAGAGATCCAAGGTTTACTTTGAGATTCTAGAATCAGTTATAAAGATCTTTGGGAACTAAACTACAATTCAGTATTGTATTTCATCTTCAAATGGATGGCCAATCTGAAAGAGTTATTCAAGTCTTGGAGGATATGTTAAAAAGCTATGTAATTGATTTTGTAATGAACTGGGATAGGTATGTTCTTTTGCTTGAATTTTGTTACAACAACTGTTTTCATGCAAGTTTGAAAATGTCTCCCTTTGAAGCTTTATATGGAAGAAGGTGTAGAACACCTACGTGTTGGATGAAGCTAAGTGAAAGAAAGTTAGTGGGTCATGAGTTGGTGCGTGAAGCTAAAGAAAAAGTCTCTATTATTTGTAGTAATTGAAAAGCTTTTCAAGATCGTTAGAAAGAATATACAGATCTGAAGAGAAAAGAAATTTGAGTCTTTCCTTGGAAGAAGACCTTTAGGTTTGGTCAGAAAGGAAATTTGAGTCTAAGACTTGTAGGGCCTTATGAAGCTCTAGAGAAAGTAGTACCTATAGCTTACAGATTAGCTTTGTCTACTGAGTTGTCAAAGATTCAAAATGTGTTTCATGTATCTATGATGAGAAGATATAGATCAAATCCAGATCATGTTGTACAGATTAAAGAGTTAAAGGTTGAACCGAACTTGTCTTATGAGGAAAACCCTATTCGAATATTAGCACGAGAGGTAAAGGAGCTAAGAAATAAGAGAATTCCCTTAGTGAAAGTCTTATGAAGAAATCATAATACAAAAGAAGCTAAATAGGAAAGAGAAAGCCAAATGAAATAGCAATATCTTTAATTATTTTCTAGTATGAAATTTTCTAAGTGGGGGAGAGTTGTAACAGCCCGCTCGACAAGGTATCAGTGTCTGATTATTGTTTAGAGTGTTTTGGTGAATTAAGTGTAGAGATGAGTAATTATATTGTTTATTTTGGTTAAGTATAGAATTCCTTATATGCACCACTTGACGAACTCTTAGCTTGGAAAAGATCTATGGTTTAGCAGACTCTTCCATTAAGTGTACTCCACTCAGATGCTTTGATGAACTCACTGTGTTTACTATTCAATGTATTTGTTTATTATTAAATAAGTAAAACTACTTAGTTAAATTGAGACTTAGTTAGAATGGAATTAAGCTACTTTAGCTGAAAAGACTTAATTTTTATAAGCACACTTAATCACGAGAATAAAGAGTGTTAGTGGAATTATTTGATTTTCCACTAAAACTTGTCTCCATGCTTAACTATTTAAGGATAACAATGCCTTCACCATCTTCCTCCTTGATCTTTTTTGCATTTTCTGAAAACCCAATTCTAGAAAACCTATCTGAAGTTGGGTTTGTTGTAGTCAGCCAACTTATACATTTGCAATAGCTCTCTGGTAATTATTGATGAACCCTAAGTTATTTTTAAGGCTATTTGGTTTTTTGATTCTACATGCATAAGTGTCACACTGGTGTTTAAGGAAGAAACTTTCTGGTTCTAAGTTAAGTGTTAATGTTTCTTGCATGCATGTTTAGATTTGATGAAATAGTGATCTGATATGTTTAAATAACCTTATTTTTAGCTCAAGACAGTACAAAAGGTTCAAGTAACAAAGGCAAATGACTTGCTATTTAGACTATTATTTTTATGGTGAGTTCCTTCTTACTTCCATGTGTTGAGATTATCTTTACTTTATAATATTTTAAGGTAAGCATTCTTACTCAAAGGATGATCAATGTATGTAAGTGAAAATAATGGTTGTCTATGTAGAGTAATTGGTCTAAGCTCTGTATTGTTTGGGATAAAAAGTATGGGCTATTTTCATGTTAAGTCACTATCACCTACTTTTGAAAAGAATTATATGATATTAACTGATCTATAGAGATAGAGTTAAAGGAAATATGTTGTGTAGCCTCTGGTAAGGAGGATATATATTGCAAACCGGGCTGGCATAATGCAATTAAACATGCTACTGAATGATTCTGAAATCGGAGCTATAATGGAAGAATGTATATGAATGAAACATAAAAATCTAATATGAATCTGAGTATGAACTCTGGGTATGTGGCTAGCATGAAAATGGAATGTCTAAGTTATGTTCTGTTGGCATATAGTATTCACCCATGTGACACGCCATTTGCGTATTGAGTCTGTTTGTGTTCTGTATACGCCATTGGGCATACTCTGTAATATTGAGTGATTCCTTTGAAAGATTGGATTGTGCTATTAGTATTTTGCTTAAGATCTTTATGGAGCTCACTAAGTTCTTTTGAACTTACCTTGTTACCCTTTTTCCTTCTTAGGCTTACTATTGAAGGAAGTATTTTTGAAGGACTACACCAGAGCATCTTTGTTGTTGTGAGGCATCTGTTGATTTTATTCTATGCATGACATATGGGGGGTTATGTCTAGTTATAGTTTGAGATTGAATTGTAATTGAAACTTATGTTTCTTAACAATGTTGTATTGAAATTGCCTTATTGAAGGTTATACACCATTTGACTTATACTTTAATTTAATGTTTTATTAAAGGTTTAATTCAAACATTGCGAATTATACAAAATTTTCTCCAAAAACAATTTTAAAGATGGATGATTTTTAAATAGTGCACGTCATATTTGCATCCTTCTAAGGGATTGGGTTTGTCGTGTTACAATAATAGTCCTTCTAGTGCCATCTATTTATAGGGAGAGAAGGTAGAATCTTTGTTGAATTATAGAAAATAATTTAAACTAGAAAAAGGAAATCTTATTTCAACTAGGATGTAGGGGGCCGCAACCCTAGTTAATTGTACTGAGGTTTGTCTTCCCCTTTATTACATAAAGGGCTTTTGGGCCTCTTCCATATCGTGTACAATTACAAGTACTTTACGGGATTTTAACCCAATACTTTATAATTTGATCCAACCCAATATTTGATTTTTTATTTCCAAAAAATAAACATCAATATATTTTCAATTAAATAATTTTTTAACTCAATTCTAATTCTGTTGAAATCATGATGACTTTACTTTAAAAGAATAAATGAGAAAATATATTTATTATTTTCTCATTCAATAGTTCATTATTACCAAATGACTTATTTCTATTTTTTAACTTCATTTAATTTGAAAAACATTAATTCATTTTCCAGGTCAATTTCATTTTTCATTTTCATTTTAGAGAAAACAACATTCATTTCCAAATGACTTCAGTTCCCCATTTTCATTTTCATTTTAATTTTGGAGAAAACCATAACCATTTCCAAATGTTTCCTATATCTCCATTTCACCATTTCTGTTCATTTATGTTCATTTGATTCAACATGCAATTCAATTCTAGTTTCAACGAGCTAGCATAGGGATAGTTGAACATATGCAATTGAGGCTCAAATGATTTATAATTAAGTTCCATATTTTCACCTATTAATTGTAAACTTATTTAGTCATGAATTCATTCCACTATAGTATCGTGATTGAACTCTCCCCAATGACATACCATTACAAAAGCAACTCGATTAGTGCTCATCCAATGATCTTATCATAAGTGTGTTAGCCTCATTCGATATCCTTAATCTCTTTGGGAAAATATCTGTTCTTCTAATATGATCCTATTTTATCTCATGATAACCATTACATATTCCTTCATAAAAAATCAATCACTATCAAATTGTGACCAAGTCATCCATCACAAAGACGAATGACCCATAGGCGCGTTTACTTTTCATTAACCATGTAATGCCAATGAGAAGATATCATTTACCCGTGTCTTGGTCTATGAATTCCACTATTGTGAATGACACTATATACTGCAAAATTCATACACCTAACGCATCAGCTTTCGGTTCCTTATCTATTCAAACTCAGGCATTTACTTACATCAAAGTTACGAGTCACGTATACATTGTCAATCATTCACTCAGGTTATGCCACACTATGAATGTCACAAGTGAATAAGCCCGTAAACAAATTCAAAATATATTTTTCATGGGTCCATTTTGATGTATTGTAAGTCTAGTCAGTGACATCTATGTCTCTATCTTTTAGGAGTCATCCACTCTGATGCCCAAGACGAAGCATCTTCGCAATTGAACTTGATAGATAGAATATTAGTCTTTGAATCAATTTGCTCATTTCCCATTATACTAAGGACATGTTTAGGTTTGTCTACTAATATACGTTGTCTTCTCATATTACAATCTGATCACGTAATACCGCTGAATATTAGTTTAAGCATTACACAATCAATAAACAACATTTGCTTCCATTTTGCTTTGCGTGCAAAAACCATACGAGGACAATCATATAAACTATGTTAATGTTCATGAATTTGTTTTGTTATTCAATCTGTTCAAAAAAATTACAAGTTTACAACTAAATATAATACACTCAGGGAACCAGATCCAACACAGGAAACAATAGAAGCTAAAGAGTTAGTGGATTGGATTCAATGTCGTGACATTCATGATGAAAGTTATGGAATTGAAAGTTTCTCCAACACTTAGAAAAATTTTCAACCAACATCCACAAGGAAAGCTCACTGGTCTCAAAGCCACAACAATGGATACCCAAAGTCACAACATTGGGCCACCATAGTTATGATATCCACTCCAAAAAGTCGCAACATTGGAGACAGTTGCCTAAAGATGGAAGTTGATACCCAAGTTTAGTAATGTCGTGACATTTGGGAACAAAGTCATGACATTCAACCCTAGTCCCAGAAGTTCAAGTAAATTGCCTATAAAGTCGCAACATCGAGCTTGGAATGTGGTGACATTAAAGCTAAACGCGCCAAAATTCTGCTATGGGTGTTCCCATCTGTATAATCAAAATTAACTTGTAATTCAAAGATTAGTCAACCCAATTAGGTCAAAATACCTAAAGACTATAAATATAACAGGTAAACATCTTATTAGGGGGCTTTTTCAGGTTTTTGGATTAGATTTTAGATTTCTCAACATTGTTTTTGTTACTTTTCAGTTTCAGGGCTAATCTGTTTTTCATTTATATTTTCTCTTTCATTTTAATTTATTTTCACGCATTGGTTGCTCCAAATTGATAATCAACAAATTTCACGGATTAAAGTTTTCATTCAAAAGATCTCACACCTTGGAGTCTTTGAAATTTCTGAGAATTTCTTAACCCTTTTTTTTGTTATTTTGTAATATTTTAATTTTGAATAAATCAATTAGGGAAGTTGCATTTAGAATAGGTTGTAACTAAACTTGTAGGAGGATTGATTAATCAAAGTGGGTGTGGTTAGTTTAAAGTTAGGGTTTGTAATTAAATTAATTGGCTTAGATTGAATGTGCTTAAACCCTAGAATTGATGAGTTTAGAAGATAATTTAGGTAGATGAGATCGAAAGGTATTATACTTAGAACAAATTTAATTAGCCTGGGTTAGTTCCATCATGTTGGAAGATAAGTTGACTAGGTCGATTAGTTAAATTAACTATAGGATGAAAGATATTAATTAGGTTAATTATTAATTAATTGGTAAAAATATCTAATTTTGTTTTAGTTACAACCATGGACATCAATCAATCCACTGCTTGTTAATCTTTAATGTTAATTTGGAACTTTTATTATTGATGCAATTTAGTCCTTTTTGCATTCAAACCCCAATTTTAGCATTTAGTTGTAATATGACCAATAGACTAGAAGCTACCTAGACTTAGTTTATCATGTTAGTATTTAATGTTAAGTTGATTTAGACAAACCTCCATTTGGTGCGATCCTTGCAATACTTCCAGTATTTCATTGCAAAATTATCTTTATTACAATTTAACCTAGAGCTTACAAACACCACATGTATTCATATATATTTAGTTGCATTATCTTAATCCCAAGTGCATGCAAGTCGAGGAATGGGAAATATGTCTCCTCAAATTTCATGGAAGATGATTGCTCGAATCATCATCATACTAAGCTTGAATATCCTTTCTCCAATGGCTATACCTATCATTTTCAAATCTATAAAGTAATTTATTGTGAAAGACTTTAGTTTTCATTGTGATATCAATAATGCCAAGATCATGAGCTCTTTAGTATAGAAAAAAAAACCATTTCCCTATCTTATAAAAAATCTCAAATGATTTTGTTAATCCATACAACCATAATCATTGGTAGTTTGCATAAGGACATATATTAGATTGAAAAATTAGAGAGGATCAACATGATTAACATAAGGTTTTCTTCAAAGGATAGCATCTTAGTGTAACACCCTTTACTTAACTCGGTCGTCAGATTTGAAAAACGGAATGTCACATTTTTTGCAAAAGCAATCCAGTTAAAAAAATTCAAATTTAAATACAATTTATATTATTACAAATCACATACCATACATACATAGTAAATTGAGATCAATAAGGACCTAATTATAAAAATGTAGACATGAAATGAGATTAGATTGTAAAATTTCAAAGTTTTAAAGTTAATATCAATAGTTCATAGTTGGTATCGATACCTTTTTTAAAAATCGATACCAAAATACAATTCTTTTTTTTTTTTGCAAATCAAAGGTATCGATATTTATCAACTGGTATCAGTAGTTTATGAAAATGTATCAATAATTATATAAATACCGATACCATTCTGGAATTCTATTTGTTTAAAAGCTGTTCATATGGTCAAGTACCGATACCAAATGTCAAAATATCGGTACTTGAGTTCAGAAATGGTAAAAATCTATCTTTAAATGGTGTATTTCATGCCTAAATTCATCAAAACTCAAATGGTACATTATAAACACAATTATAACATAAAAATCATCAACTAAGTATCATCCTATTCATTTCAAGTATTTCAAAAACATCACTTTAACAATCAACCTAATTATCTAACTAATATGCCACAATTGACACCTCAATTAACAAATCAAAACCAAAAAAAATACCACATTCAGCTATATCAATAAGCTTTTAGTGGCACCTCAAAACATTGAACCTAACATGTAATCATCTAACCATTCAAACCATCTTTCAATTGATTCCATATTAGCCTTATAACTTAGGTGTAAGAATTACCAAATAATTTCAAACATGACATAGCATAAGCATTATCTTTCCTTACCAATATCCTAGTAAATCACCTAAATAGCTATTAATCAAATAACATGCCCATCAATTTCTTAACAAGTTATCATTATCAAAATCTTTGCCATCACACACAATATATACATATGATTCAAAAAACACAAATGTAACCCTAAATGGACATCATATAACCATTAGAATTATTAGGTACATGCTAAGACCCAAAATGAAACACATCACCAACACTTGAGTTTGGGATTGTCGCTAGATGATGAATTGACGATTGAACCGATAAGTACCTAGCCTGCACACAAAAAAACAAATCGTATGATGAGTATAACTCAGTGGTATTTCTATAATTTGAACATTAAAAGCAAAATATAATATATTTAAATGCTTAAGTAAAAGCTGGATGATGCCATGCAAATATCATATCAAATGTGCATGTTCATATATGTATTATTTTATCAAACATATTTTACTAATACTAATACATGGAAAATTCAATTTACATATCATATGGTAACTAGAAACACGAAAATATTCACACTTTTTCATGCCCTTTTTAACTTAGTTTCATGTAGTTTTGGTAAAATTCTTGTTGAAAAATATATAACTATTATAAAGTAATTAGATTGTACTTAAATTATTAACATGTTGAATTTTACTTAATTTTATAATAAATTTTGATTAATTTTGATTATTTTCGACAGATTTGCACAAATGGCAAAAAACGACTCAGCAGACACTACTAGAAGCGCAAAACCAATAAACAATTTTGAAGCATCAAGACAAATTAATTGTTCACCTAATACTGTCCAAATTATGTGTCTTAATTCATAATATAATTAGTTTTAATTTTAATCCAATTTAATTTGGGCTAAATAAGTTATTTTTAATTAATTATGAAATAGGGCCCAGTTGAGCTAAACCAAGAAAACTAATCTAACGGAGCACTAGACAGCCCAAAACTGTCCCACATGCTAACCAATCAGCTTGTTTCACTGATTATTTGGCTTGCAAAATGGCCCCCTTGAAGACTCCTTCAATTTTCATTCAAACCCTTTCACTGATCATGCCTTTAAAGATTTGCCCCTACCTAAAAATAGCATGTTTGAAATCTTCAAACATGTGACATGTGTGGCCTGGCCATGGGAGGAGTCTTTGGCTACTGATTTTGGCTATTTTCAGTAGCTTTCTCAACCTATAAATACCCACTTGGCTTGTAACATCCTGATTTTGGGCCTAGTCGGAACCATTAATCTGAGGTCAGAGAAATCATTTATTATTATTATTTTATGTGTTATAGTATGATTATATGAGTGTATGAAAAAAATTGGTGAATTAATTTTAACGATTTCGTGCTTAATTGCCAAAAAGGACTAAATCGCATAAAATGTGAATGATTTTTTCTACAAGCTAATGTTGTTAAATAGCTATGGAAGACTAAATTAGAGGTCCTTCATGAGCAAATAGACCAATAAAAATTAGTGCTGAACATGGAGACGAAGAAATTGAAAAGTCAAAGTTTGGTGGGTATTAGGTGACTTATTTGGTAATAAAATAAAACAAAAAGGAAAAAGGTTGTCATCTTTTCATCTTTCTTCTTCATCCACCAAAAATGGAAGCAAACATGAGGTTTTGAGATCTCAAACTTTCAGCCACTTAGTTCTTTGCAAGTAAGTGTTTTTGAAGGGCTTTCTTGATAATTTTTATATCTTTGTGACCCTTGTAGCTTAAGCTAACTAATGGAGGGACTAGTTTACAAAATGATTGAGAGTATAGGGTTTTTCCATGTGAATACTCATTCTGTTTGCTGAATTTTTATTAAAGAAAATGAATCTTGTTTGTTTAATTAACAACTTTTGTGAAAGGATTTTTCATGAAACCACCTAAAATGGTCATTTTGTAAATGTTATAAAATAGGTGATAAATGTGTGGAATAATTGAAATTGAGAGTTTCTATAAGCTTAAATCAGTTTTAGCTAGGCTTGGTTAATAAGGAAATTCGGTGAAAATTATTTTACGGACCTAAGGGCAAAATCGTAATTTTGTGAAAGCTTAGGGGCAAAACTATAAATTTACCAAAGTTGTTTTATGGGCAGCCAGTAATAATTATAAAAATTTGACTAAGCTTGGGTTGTGTTTAATTTCATGAATTTGCACTTTTATGTGATAGGGATTAAATTGCAAGAATGTGAAACATTAGGGGCAAAAGTGTAAAGTTGTCCTAATGTGAATTTTTGGACTAAATTGTATAAATTGATGACTAAATAAGTAAAATTTTTTATTATATAGATTGGGGAGAGATGAGATTTGGACAGAGAACGAGTGAAAACAAAGTATTGGGTGAGTCGACTCAATTGGTTGTTTTAGCGAACGAGGTAAGTTCATATGGTTAGTTGACAGTGATCAGTTACTAAATTAGAAATGATATAATGTATTATTATTACATACAATTGTTATCTAATCATGATAATATGAGATTGAATAGAAAGATCAATCTAAGAAAAATGCAAGGTCGAGTACAATCGGACTAAGACTAGTGATGAATTGACGGAAAAGACCATGGTTGGACCATGGCGATATGAGAGCCAGTTTAAGACCATGTCTGGGACATGGCATCAGCCTCGATATGTTTAGTGTAAGACCATGTTTAGAACATGGCATCGGCATCGGTTTATGAGAGCCAGAGTAAAATCATGTTTAGGACATGGCTTCAGCGTCGATATGTGTCAGTGTAAGACCATGTCTGGGACATGGCATCAGTACCGGTTTATGTGAGCTAGTGTAAGAGCATGTTTGGAACATGGCATAAACATTGTTATGTGAGCCAGTGTAAGATCATGTCTGGGACAAGGCATCAGCCTCAATATGCGAGCCAGTGTAAGACCATGTTCGGAACATGGCATCAGCATTGTTATATGTGTCAGTGTAAGACCATGTCTGGGACATGGCATCGGCACCCATGTATGAGAGCCAGTGTAAGACCATATCCAGGACATGTCATCGGCATTTTACCCTTTTGTTTGAGGCTTATCAGATATCTTTTAGTATTCCAACTGGTTCAACAGGTGATTTAAAGATAGTGTCATGATTGAGAAAAGTTATGATGATGTTACAAGTGGTACAGGTATGTGTGAAAAACTCATGAGAAATGATTTTGGTTTATGATGCACCTTGGGTAAGGATACAAATAAGTAAGTCATCCCTATGAGAATGATTTTGTGATGACCTTGTGATTAGGTGTCTATGCTTATGATGTATAAATATGTATTTTTACCATGATGGTTGAAATGATTTGTAAAGGTGTTATAAACTTAGTTATCATTATTTTACACTAAAACAATTTTGGATAGCAGTAGTAGTTCGACTTTGAAAATCCACCACAAATTGTGGAAATTGATTTAAAAGCTGAATAAAATATTAAATTAAAGATTATCAAGTTTAGTTTCATATAGAAGAAACGGTGTAAGCAAAAGAATTTCATGTTATGACATATTTGGATTTTGTGTGAGACAGGGCTAAAGTGATTTCAGGTTCCCTAGTCTTAACTTTGGAAATAATTAAAAATTGTATGAAAATAATTATGGGTTAGAATTCATATGACTAAATATTTAATGAGAATATTTTCAAAAGAAATAGACGGAAATATTATCAGAATTTCGTTCTGTGAGATAATTAACTTTTAGTGAAGAAGGGTTGAAATTGTCAAATAGTAGAATAGGGGAGAGTTTAAAGAATAAACTGTACTTATTGGCTGGACCAAAAATTTTGAAACTTTTATGGGAAGAAGATATATGAGTCTGGTTTTAGGGAAAATTAGTGGATCTTAATTTGGAGTTTCGTAGGTCAAGATATAAATAATTTAGTGACTATGACTCAAGTAGACAGCTTGAGATGAACAAGAGTAAATAATAGAATTTTGTGCAATTATGATTGTATTAACTTGAGAACAGTTGTGAGAATATGGAAAAAAAAACATGTCAATAAATCTCTTATTATTTTCATATGGACTTACTAAGCTATATAGCTTACCCCTTCCTTTTTCCTCATTTTATAGGGTCACTAAGCTAGCTTGGGTTGGAGATCGTCGGAGATTCCATCACACTATCCAACCATTGAAGGGTATAACTGATTTCAAGCACTTTAAGTCTATGGCATGTATAGGGACTTAGTCAGTTGGGTATATGTCATTTGATTTGGAAAAATTTATTGGCTCATAATGGGAATATGATTCGTTTTGTAAATGGCGATGTGATCTGGCTCATATTGGTTATTGGGTTGTAAACCTATCAATATATGCATGCATGTGCTAAAGGTTTCATATGGTGTGGTCATGTTTGTTTGGTAATGATGAATTGTGAATGTTCCCTAGATTACTTGATAGTTTTAAAGTGACTGAGTTGGCCCATGGATAGACCTTAGCATAAGTATGAGGTGTAAGAATGTGTTAATGATAATTACGACATGAAGTTGATAACTTTAAACTAGGCAAAGTATGGTGCCCTATGCATGAATAAATCGATATGAAATTGCCTCGAAAAGTACCATTGGAGTTATGTTTAAGTAAGTGCTAACGAGGGTGCCAAGTGGCTTGGTAAATAGCCATTTTCTGGGCCACACGGGCAGAGACACGATCGTGTGTCTCATCCATGTGGAGGACACGATCTAGCATACGAGCGTGTGACTTGGCCGTGTGACCCTATATCATTACTGACATCATAAATAGAGAGTCACATGGATTGACGACACGAGCGTGTCCCAAGCCACCCGGGCGTGTTTGACCACACGGCCTAACCCACACGGGCGTGTGACTCTCCAAAACTAGAAAATTTTCTAAGTGTTACAAAAAATTCTTAAGTTCTCGGTTTAGTCTCAAACCACCCCCGATATATGTATTGGGCCTCATAAGCACATATAAGGGACATTATGAATATGAATGAATGTTTTTAATTTGAAGAAAATTTTATGGCCCGATTTTACATAGTTGTGTATGTTTTAAGTCCGGTAATACCTCGTACCTTGTCCTAGCCTCAGGACTCAGGTAAGGGGTGTTACATTTAGTGGTATTAGAGCTATGGTTTAGTCAATTCTCAGACTAACCTATCATGTGTGAAGGTTTAGCTATACATGCCACGAATTTGTGATAGTGTGATGTCTCCTGGCGCGAAAGAGAACCATCTTGTTTAGACAAAGGTACTCTCCTACCGAGCTACACCCGACCATTTTGATAGTGGTACTAAGGTAATTGAGTAAAGTGCAATTATGACGAGTTAAAACGCAGAAAGGTACGAATAAGAATTCATGATATATATATGTATGTACATTTATGAGACATGAGAAACATGAAATAGAATGTGTAAGTGGCATAATGAGCTCAGCTACGATTGATCGATAATTCCATGATGTATAAGACTGATTTGCTAGAGTGAATGCATCTGTTCAGGTAACTTACCAAAAATATTGGTGGAATGAATGTCCATGTATACTTATTTGAATAATTAAGATTGGCAAACTCGTATAGTTTAAGTAAATATGTTAAATTGATTGGATTGATTTATATGATTGTAATGATATGTATATGATGATGTGTGAGATGAAAGTTTCAATTGTGATACATTTATTCATATTTGTTTGCCCTCACACGATGTTATGTGTTTGAGATGTTTGATTAAATGAATGTGACGAGAAAAGACATTCAAAATTCATAGAATGTATACATAAGTAAACTTTATTAAATAAGATAATCGAAAAAATCTGTGAAATATAAATGAGAATGATAATTTGCCTGAAATGAATGATATAATTGTGATGACGTTACTTGGATGGTGAAAGTTGTGTCATATGTATATGTGTATATGAGACGAGTTAGGGACCTTACGACCTCACCTTTCCCCTTTACCAGAGTGGTGTTTTGTAAATGAATTTTGTGAGAAATGTATTGAATAAACTCACAAGTGTGAAACTAAAGAGTTTAGTGATAGAATAGCTGTGAATATGATTAGAGATTGAGAACAGGTTGATAAGTGAAGCCAGAATTAGTAAGGTATCAGATCGACCCAGAAAATTTTGTGATTCACGCAATATCACAGTTGGTGAAGAAGTTAACTTCGGTAAATCAGTCTATTCTGATACAATGTCGAGAAATGTATTAATCAAAATTTTTTCAAAATTGATCTCCTTCATTGAGAAGAGTAATATGAAATTTTTGATGGCTAAACAGATTATGACAGTCTCTTCTGAGGTGTTCTATGTGTTTATTTGTTCTAAAAAATACTCCTATGGCTATAGATCCTCTGATGAAATTCTTGTTATGTGAGGATGTTTTCTAATTGTGATATTAGATGAAAGCATTGTCAGCATGGCTGGTTTATAATCTATATTGCTCTATTTCCCTTTAGCATTTTAATACATTTCGTCTTTTGCGAATGGATGGGAAAATATGTATGAAGCTATGATTCTATTTCTTCTAATTATTGCATTATCTGATTGATTGATGGAAAGGTACATTGTTATTGTTACATCTAATCCTAGTGGGTCTAAATGATGTTTTTCTAGACTTCTTTTCTCTAGGGGATTATCGAAATCTTTCATACTTTTTTGTGAGTTATGTTCTCGATATTTCTATACGGTACCGCATCTTGGATTTCTTTACTTTGGAATTTTCCAACTTGGATTTCTTCCTCTTGGTTTTCATGTCATATTTATTTCATAAATTGTCAATCTTGGCTCATGTCTAAAGTGTGTTCTTTGGCTTATGATGACTATGTTGACTATGATTATACTTTTGGTTTGATTACTGGTAATATGGTAACCTTAGTATTTGGATTTTTCAAATTTCTGTGCAAGGATTTGACATTGTCAAAGACTTCTTGATTTCAATAATGTGTTGCTGAATGAATTGTGAAGTGTTTTAAGAACATAAGGCAACGTGATAGCTTAAAGTATCTAATGTTATAAAAAGATCTGAATTTGATATAGAAAAGATGACTTGGGTGTGAAAAGATGATGGATAGTATCGAATGACCTTTGAGGAAGCAAATTGTGATTACAAGTGTTTGGATAGAGAAATCCAAAACTTATACAAAGATTCTACAAGAAAATTCACGGAAATATGTGTTAGTGATCGAGTTTGGAACTTGATATTTCTGATCTTTGTGTATGAGTAATTGAAATGTTAATGGAGTTAAAGCCAAACAACAGGTTTTACCAGAACTACCTCCGTCAGTATTGATATTAGAATGGAAATAAGAAAGGGATCATTATCGAGGCCATACCAGGAATTTCCCCTATCTTGTAAAGAGGAAAAAAAATGTTATGTGGTTTGTTGATTAAATGTTTGATGAGATCTGTAAAATTTTGTCGGTATGTACAGAACAATTTTGCTCATCAGAATAATGGGATTTCGTGTCTCTATGATTGTTGGAATTCTTGGAGTCCTAAGTCATCATTAATCGAATTGAAATCTGGGTTTTATATCGTGATTTCTTGAGGAAGCTAAAAGAGACTCTGAAATTTAAGAGCAACTGAGAGTTGAGTCCGCAAGGGCCGTATTAAATTTAGAGAGTATAATACCGAGATGAACTGGCTAGTTTCACTATTTGAGTTCGAAAAGATTCAAGTACATGTGTATACGTGTTACGATGACATGGATCTGACCTTTCATGTGTATGAACTTTTCAATAAAACTGTGAATCAGTCGATGTGTTGTATAGTGAAAGAATCACTCATGATTCGAGTATGAGAAAATAAAGATTATGAGAAGAGAAGTTTTTGCGAAAACCAAACCACTTTTCTGAAAAGATTTTCGGGGATGAAAATTCCTAAGGGGAGAATTGTAACACCCTGATTTCAGGCCTAGTCGAAACCATTAATCCGAGGTCAAAGAAATTATTTTTTTATTGTTTTATGTGTTATAGCATGATTATATGAGTGTATGAAAAAATTGGTGAATTAATTTTAGCGATTTCGTGCTTACTTGCGAAAAAAGACTAAATCCATAAAGTGCGAAAGATTCGTTCTACAAGTTAATGTTGTTAAATAGCTATGGAACAATAAATTAGAGGTTCTTAATGAGCAAATAGACCAATAAAAATTAGTGGCTGAACATGGAGACAAATAAATGGAAAAGTCAAAGTTTAGTGGGCATTAGGTAACTTATTTGGTAATAAAATAAAACAAAAAGGAAAAAGGTTGTCATCTTTTCATCTTTCTTCTTCATCCACCGAAAATGGCAGCAAACATGGGGGTTTTGAGAGCAAAAAATTTTAGCCACTTAGTTCTTTTGCAAGTAAGTATTTTTGAAGGTCTTTCTTGATAATTTTTGTATCTTTGGACCCTTATAACTTAAGCTAACTAATGGAGGGACTAGTTTACAAAATGGTTGAGAGTCTAGGGTTTTGCCATGTGAATACTCATGTTGTTTGGTGAATTTTATATGAAAGAAAATGAATCTTGGTTTTTTAATTAACAACTTTTGTGAAAGGATTTTTCATGAAACCACATAAAATGGACCTTTTTGTAAAGGTTATAAAATAGGTGATAAATGTGTGGAATAATTGAAATTGAGAGTTTCTATAAGCTTAAATCAGTTTCAGCTAGGCTTGGTTAATGAGAAAATTCGATGAAAATCGTTTTACAGGCCTAGGGGCAAAATCATAATTTTGTGAAAGCTTAAGGGTAAAACTGTAAATTTTCCAAAGTATGTTTTATGGGCAGCTAGTAATAATTATAAAAATTCGACTAAGCTTGGTTTGTGTTTAATTTCATGAATTTGCACCTTTATGTGATAGGGACTAAATTGCAAGAATGTGAAACATTAAGGGCAAAAGTGTAAAGTTGTCCTAATGTGAATTTTTGGACTAAATTGTATAAATTTATGGCTAAATAAGTAAAATTTGTTATTATATAGATTGTGGAGAGATGAGATTTGGACAGAGAACGAGGGAAAACAAAGTATTGGGTTAGTCGACTCAATTCGTTGTTTCAGTGAACGAGGTAAGTTCATATGGTTAGACAGTGATCAATTATTAAATTAGAAATGATATAATGTTTTATTATTACGTACAATTGTTATCGAATCATGATAATATAAGATTGAATTGAAAGATCAATCTAAGAAAAATGCAGGGTCGAGTTCAATCGGACTAAGATCGTGATGAATTGACGGAAAAGACCATGGTTGGACCATGGCGATATGAGAGCCAGTGTAAGACCATGTCTGGGACATGGCATCGACATTGGTTTATGAGAGCCAGTGTAAGACCATGTTTGGAACATCGCATCAGCATTATTATGTCAGCGAGTGTAAGACCATGTCTGGGACATGGCATCGGCCTCAATATGCGAGCTAATGTAAGACAATGTTTGAAACATGGCATCGACATTGTTATATGTGTCAGTGTAAGACCATGTCTGGGACATGGCATCGGCACCGATGTATGAGAGCCACTGTAAGACCATGTTCGGGACATGGCATCAGCATTTTACCCTTTTGTATGAGGCTTATCAGTTATCCTTTAGTATTCCAACTAGTTCAATGGGTGATTTAAAGATTATGTCATGATTGAGAAAAGTTGTGATGATGTTACAAGTGGTACAGGTATGTGTGTAAAACTCATGAGAAAAGATTTCGGTTTATGATGCACCTTGGGTAAGGATGCAAATATGTAAGTCATGCCCATGAGAATGATTTTGTGATGACCTTGTGATTATGGGTCTATGCTTATGATGTATAAATATGTATTTTTACCATGATGGTTGAAATGATTTGTAAAGGTGTTATAAACTTAGTTATCATTATTTTACACTAAAATAATTTTGGATAGCAGTAGTAGTCTGACTTTGAAAATCCACCAAAAATTGTGGAAATTGATTTATAAGTTGAATAAAATATTAAATTAAATACTATCGAGTGTAGTTTTACATAGAAGAAACGGTGTAAGCGAAAGAATTTTATGTTATGAGATATTTGGATTTCTGTGAGACAAGGCTAGAGTGATTTTAGGTTCCCTTGTCTTAACTTTTGAAATCATTAAAAAATTTATGAAAATAATTATGGGCTAGAATTCATATGACTAAATCCTTAATGAGTATATTTTCATGAGAAATAGACGGGAACATTATCTAAATTCCGTACTGTGAGATAATTAACTTTTAATGAAGAAGGGTTGAAACTGCCAAATAGCAGAACAAGGGAGAATTTAAAGAATAAACTGTACTTATTGGCTAGACCAAAATTTCTGAAACTTTTATGGTAAGAAGATATATGAGTCTGGTTTCAGGGAAAATTAGCATATCTTAATTTTGAGTTCCTTAGGTCAAGATATAAATAATTTAGTGACTGTGACTCGAGTAGACAGCTTGAGATGAACAAGAGTAAATAGTAGAATTTTTTGCAATTATGATTGTATTAACTTGAGAACATGTAGCGAGAAAATGGAAAAAAAACATGTCAATAAATCTCTTATTATTTTTCATATGGACTTACTAAGCTATATAGATTACCCCTTCCGTTTTCCTCATTTTATAAGGTCACTAAGCTAGCTCGAGTTGGAGATCATCGGAGATTCCATCACACTGTCCAACCGTTGAAGGGTATAAATGATTTCAAGCACTTTAAGTCTATGGCATGTATAGGGACTTAGTCAGTTGGGTATGTGTCATTTGATTTGGCCAAATTTATTGGTTCATAATAGGAATATGATTCGTTTTGTATATGGCCATGGGATCTGGCTCATATTGGTTATTGGGTTGTAAACCTATCCATATATGCATGCATGTGCTAAAGGTTTCATATGGTGTGGTCATGTGTGTTTGGTATGGATGAATTGTGAATGTTCCCTAGATTACTTGATGGTTTAAATGTGACTAAATTGGGCAATGGATAGACCTTAGCATAAGTATGAAGTGTAAGAATATGTTAACAATAATTGTGGCATGAAGTTGATAAGTTTAAACTAGGCAAAGTATGGTGCCTTATGCATGAATAAATCGATATAAAATTTCCTCAAAAAGTGCCATTGAAGTTATGTTTAAGTAAGTGCTAATGAGGGTGCCAAGTGGCTTGGTAAATAGCCATTTTCTGGGCCACACGGGTAGAGACACGGTCGTGTGTCTCATCCATATGGAGGACATGATCTAGCACACGGGTGTGTGACTTGGCCGTGTGACCCTATATCATTGCTGACATCATAAAAAGAGAGTTACATGGGCTGAGGACACGGGCGTGTCCCAAGCCAGACAGACGTGTGACTCTCTAAAACTAGAAAATTTTCTAAGTGTTGTAAAAAGTTCTGCTTAGTCCCAAACCACCCCCGATGTATGTATTAGGCCTCGTAAGCCCATATAAGGGACATTATGAATATGAATGAATGTTTTTAATTTGAAGGAAATTTTTATGGCCCGGTTTTACATAGTTGTGTATGTTTAAGTTCGGTAATGTCTCATACCCTTTCTCGGCCTTAGACTCAAGTAAGGGGTGTTACATGGTTGCTCAATTCAAACACATCTCACTCATTCATTTTTTCACTTCTCTCTCACTTTTCTCTGTTCATTCCCTTCCGTTGTTCTTTATCTTCTATCCTTATTCCTTTGACTATTTCACCTCTTGAAAAAGAGTTCTTCAACCACCATTTGGAGCAACATTCAAGTGTTCGTGGAAGCCTGGGTTCAACAAGAACAAGCGGAGAAGGAGGAGCAGAGCAAACTAGTCAAGCCTAGGAGAAACACCTGATTTGATTCTTGTTCCTTATCTTTTTAATTTTATTGTTGTTGTTATGAACATGTCTATGAATATTTGTGATGTTGATATGTTTAATTTAATTAATATGGCTTAAATTTAATTCATGTTAGGTTGATTGCATTTCATCTACTTGAGTTATTAAAATTGCGTTTATGTTGTTATAGGTCTTCGTAAGATGTTTAATTCAGTAAAACCATGACTAAGTTATTCTTGCATTACAATTATAAGGTAACTAATGAACTAATTATTTAAACGGATTAAAATTTTAATTAATTGACACAATACTTAATCAGTGCATGTTTAATCATCTAAGGTAGTTGAGGGTTAAATTAGCAACGGTATCTAACGATACATTAGCCTTGCATAACTTGCAAGATTATTGTGATTAAACTGTTTCAATTTAAAAATACGTTATTACCTCACGTAATCTTTTATGTGCTTATGAGATTGAATTAATTGTTTGAATTGGCATAGAGATATGTACAAGAAATTATTTTAATTTCATAAGTATGTATGTGCATTAATACATTTGCTTACTAAAATTTGTTTAATCGGATGAATTGACATAGATATATAGTTAAGAGATAAATGGACTTTTGTAGCTAAGTATGTTCATAAGTTAGCAAATTACCGAGTTGCCATGAATTTATCCGTACCAACATAAACATGACTTTAACAATTCTAAGTTAAGAAATGTAATTAATCTAGCACAATTTTGTCATCTTGATTAAAATCATCTTTTGAAATTGTGCATTGGAACATTTTATTTTATTTTTATTTAGTTAAAATCCTAATTTTAATCATGTCTTCAAATCAAAATATTTTTCTTCACCAAAGTGTTTTTAAAATTACATTTATAAGTAATTCTTTTCATAGTCCATGTGGGTACAATAACTCGACATTTACTTGTCACTTTATTACTTGTTGCGATTGTGTAAACTTACACATTTTCGTCGTTCTAGTAACCAAATCCAATTTCCTATTAATCATAGTTCAATTCATTTCATACATAAATCAACACTCCTTATTCACATATCTATTCACTACTTTGGTTTCCATTTCACATTTCATTTCATTAGCATTGTCATTTCAATATCATTTTCCATTTCAAATTCATTATCTCAAGTTTACCATTTACCTCCCCTATTAAAAAGACTCAAACTCTAACGGATACACAGATCCATCCAACACACTAGTTTGGCCCCAAGTGTCTCATCGAATAAATTCGGAGCTAGTAGTTGCGCCTAGTGCTAAAAATAAATTTGGCACCTAGTGTCTCATCGGTTAAACCGAAGTAAATTGGCATCCAGTACCTCATCGACTAGTAGTCGAAATAACCCTAAACTCTTCCTATCCTATGGCACGCCAACTATACTGACTTGGCTCGAATAGTTAATAGGGATCTCATTTCATAATTCATAACACCAAATACCTCATTTCACCTTTATTTTCATCATAAACACATAAACTTACATATATCAACATTATATAATCACATTTCATACTCAATTTCACATTGTAAACAATATATATTTTTGATATACATTCAATTTAATCTTAGGTATATCAATCAACTCAATTCAACCCAAATAATTTCATTATCACAATCAACTCACCTCGTATTTTACTGGTGGTCACTAAACTAACTAGAAATACGACAAAGGGAAGCGCACCTATCGTACAATAGTACAGCTATGGTGAGTAGAGAATATTGTATCCACGAGGACTAAAAGTATTAGTAATTACCATTTTTCTATTATCTAGCTAACAAATTGGAGTGATGTGTTTTAATCTAAATTTACTAAGAGCGTAACAGAGAATGAATTAAGGAAATAATCGAATATTAACCAATAAGATAGACAATACCTAGGAAAGAATCCACCTAGACTTCACCTATTATTATGAATCTGAATTAAACGATTTATTCACTTGTGTATTGATCCATAGAAATCCCTAAATTATGTCAATATCTCTTTCAAGAGTAAGAACAACTGACTCTAGGTTGATTAATTGAAATCTCTTTCTAATTAAAACCCTTATCGTCGCATTAACTCGATTTATAGATTTCCCTATTAGATTTTACTCTAATCCGGTAGATTTATGTCGTCCTATTTCTAGGATTGCATGCAACTCCACTCAATTATGCTAGATCTACACTTAAACAGGGACATCTCCTCTACTAAAATAAGCACATTAAACGTGAATTATTATCCTGGAAATATTAAAATAAGAAATAAGCATGCATAATTGAAAACAAGAATCAAATATTTATCGCGTAAAAAATAGAAATTAAATAAAATGATTCATCATAGGTTTCATCCTCCTTAGGTATCTAGGGAATTATTTCATAATCTTTGATAGAAACATCTCAAAGTCAAAATAACCACAAGACATAAAGAAACTCAATAAAACTTTGAAAGAAATTAAAAGGAGTTCTTCGATCTTGATGGAGATCCATTTTCGAGTTGATTCCGATAGTGTTCTTCGAGTTTTTTCTTCGATCTTCTCTAATTGCCCCCTTATGTCTTCTTCTAATTGGTATTTATAGACTTTAGAATGCTCAAAAAAGCCTAAAAATTGGGTTTTTTTTCGCATATTTGGGAAGTAGGGTGCAAAATCGACACGGGCTAGCACATAGGGGTGTGTCCAGCCCGTGTGGAAATGCCCAGGCAGTGTGGATTCTAAAAATAGCTCTATTTGTCCAATTTTGGCTTTTTTTTCTTCTCTTTTCGCTCTCACATGCTCTTCTAAGTATAAAAACATGAATTTAAAGGATTAGGAGCATCAAATTTACTAACTTGCATAATTAATCATCCAAAAACGCATTAAGAATGGGATTAAAATGTTACTTTTATAGCTTATCACTCACCATGCACAAACAGTTCAAAATGCAGCAATTTACTAAGAGTTCAGGTTATAGAAACACAAACTGTAAACTCTGAGCTATTCGTCAATGACTTTTTCTTTTTCTTTCTCTTTGGAGGAATCTGAGTCGACGTTAGCTATGAATTAAAAACAACACATCAAAATATCAATGTACAACCATTTACTCATTTAATTTCTAATTTATGCAATTTTTTCTTTTTATTCAATTTAGTCCCTAAGATCAGGACTAACATAACTTTTAAATTTAACCTCCAAGTTTTATACCGTCTTCACTCTAAGCCTAATTTAACTCTATTTCACATTTCTACCACTAAATTGTGAAATTTGTGCATTTTAGTCCCTATTGCAGAAAATCATGAATTGACTTTATAATTTAGTCTTTTGTCAATTCTAAACTTATAATCTATCAACATAACACCTCAAACTTCAAATATTCAACAATGGTAACATCCTAAATCTTTAAAATTATCAAAATTTGTGACATGGGTCAGGTAGTTTGAGGTACCGAGATTTCGAAAACATAAAAATGACTAGAAAATGACTAAATTGCACTAACCAATTTTTTATTTAAAGTTGGAGACCTTTGACTGTACATTCTCTCCCTCCTTTGGTTTCGGTTTCTTTCACATGTAAATATGGAAGAAAATATTTTCTTTTATTCCACCAACTAAGTTATTCATATTTTATTTTTATGTTTATTTTCTTTATTAATTTAATAAAATTTTTATTACATTTTCTTTAATAATCAATTACATTGACGTCCACTTTTATTAGATTTCTGGTCTAATTTCTTCATGAGTCCCTCAAACAAGTTCTAGTTAACAATTCCCTTAATAATTAAACTTTCTTACTTTTATGATTTAGTTTCTATACCTTAGTAACTCCCTAATTTGGTAAAATTACCTAACCAGAATTCAATTCACTTCTAAAATAACTTCGTAAATGTTTAATAAAAATATTTATAAGTCCGGTTTAAGGAAATAAGATTCCGAAACCATATTTTTTGACACCACTAACTTTCAAGTTGTTACACTTAGACTTCTAACTAGCAAGCTTATGTTTTAATTTAGCAATCATTGACTACCATACTAAAATCCAAACTTGATACAAAGAGATAAAAACTAACATGGATAAGTGAAGATAGACACCATGCCACACCTTTTAGCTTATTTGGATCAAATCCAGATGAATTACATCTAGATACAAAGCATTGAAAGACTATGCTGAAATCTTTTTAACCCTTTGAAAAATAGGGGTCATGATGGGTCACTATATACCTCTCACAATCTATAAATATGATTATTTCTTAATTGAAATAGATTATATTTATTTAACATACTTGGAAGCCTAATTGATTTCCCACATTAAGGGAACTTGTGAAATTAAAATGTGAAAGACTTAATGAAACATTCAATGAAGTCTCACATGCTGAATGTGTAAATAAATAATAATTGGTTAAAATTTTGACCTTATGTGAACCTATTTATGCCACCCTTACTTTTAAGAAGTTTATAGTTGATTTTGTTTTGGGGTTTCTTACTAGTCACACAGCACCTTTTAATCTTGAATAATTTCCTTTGTGACATTTTAGATTTTGGCGTAACAATACGTGCTACATTAGTATTATTTATCCAACATGTTTTAATATATGAGTTAGTAATAAAATAATTTCATTTCTTATTTGGAAGAGGTCTTTTTTTTACAAGAGTTTTCCCTCATCTTTCTAGTTTCAATTTTATATTTGTACTAAATATTCTTTATTTTATGTCTAACTATTATAATATATACATAATAAAAAAAACTTTGTCTCATATTATTACACTCGTAATCAAACGAGACATTAGTGATTGAAGACATAAAGATGAGTTGCTTTAATTAGATAGCTAGCACTATCTCAACAATGTGTATCTCAACCTTTTGAAGGTTTTAATATTTCCTTCGTAAGGATTGCCATTACTTGTTGGATGTTAAGATGACTACGGGTTCTCGACAATTGAGGTTGATGTTTATACGAAAGTGAAGAAAAGATTGATCAAGGATGTTGACTGGCTTTGTTCAGGGAATTGTTTTTTTTACTTACTATTTTACATGTTAAAATATGTACAAAAGTTGACCAAACTAATCTGAAATGGAATCTATTTTATGTGTGTTTTTATGTTTTATTCTGTTCATACTTGTATATGTTGATTTGATTTGTTTTTTTATTTTAGATGTTAACAAAATCCAACATTATCACCGTTTTGAAATGAATTATAAAAAATTTTTTATAGCCAAACCTATTATTCCATTATATATAGATCTCAATTAGAATCTCTTTTTCTCCATAATTCATGTAAACTGTAACAGCTAGATTTTAGTCAAATAGGAACAGTGATTTTGAGACCAGAAATTTGATGTCAAAATAATTATTTTATTATTATTTATATGTCTACAACATGAGAGTATGATTGTGTGAAAGTTTCATTAAGAAATTTTATCGTTTAAGTGTTTAATTTGATAAAAAGGTCTAAATCTCGTAAAGTGCAAAATTTAAGTTCTATAAGAAGAAAGTATCAAATTGCTATGGATTATTAAAGTGGAGGTCCTTATGTGGTAACTAGGCATTATTAATGTTAATGGATAAATATGGGCATTAATAAGGTGATTTTAGTGGTTTATTAATAAGGATAATAAGGTAATTTGGTAAATTAAATAAGTAAAATAAAGAAAACAACATTTGTAAAGTGATTTTTGACAAAATTGTAATTTAGGGATTTAATTGAGAAATGTTGAAATTTTGTTGTTAAATTGTGAAATAAATGAAAAGTATGGGCTGCTAGGGACTTAATTGAAATTCGACTAGCATGGGTATAGGTTGAATTGCATGAATTTGTATTTTTATGAGATAAGGACTAAACTGTAAAAATGTTGAAATATTTGGGGAAAAAGTGTAAGGTTGCCTTAACTTGTACTTTGACTAAATTGAATAGAATGATAATTAAATAAGTTAATTTTGATTACATTTAGATCAAGAAAAGCAAAATTTGGATCTAGATTGGGGGAAAAACAAGGTTTTTGACTAGTTAATCCGTTCCATTGTTTTAGCGGTCGAGGTAAGTTCGTATGTTAATAAGCATTAATATAATGGTGTTTTAATTGCTTTAATATTGAATTAGTTGAAAATGCGACCTTGCGGATATATTCGACGAAGATTCGGCAAATGAGAAATCCCGGTTGAACCTTAGGAATAGATTAGGATACGGATGACATGCCATTAGGGGTTATGTTATTGGGTGCTGGTCCGTACGTCCTACCACTGGCTGAGTTATCCAGAATGTGTTCTGGATTCTCGTCAGGTTGTGTGAGCAGCACCGTGTAGCTTTATGATACCATCAGCTTGTGTGAGCAGACCCATTGATAGCTCGATAGTGAGCATTATATGTGATATGAGATTGAGATAGCTTCGGCTATTTATGTCACACTTAGGGTGAGAGATTCCGGAGTATCCGATAGTATTCTAAATGGTTCAACAGGTATATCGAAGATATGATATGCTGAGAAATAGATAAGTATCAGTAGGTATGTACGGTGTAACACCCCTCACCCGTATTCAACGCCGAAATAGGGTTCCGAAGCATTACTGGACTTATAACAAATTTAAGCATACATTCCACATGCAAATTAATCAATTCAAATGCAATTCAATCACAACCAATAATATTGTCCCTAATACGAGCCTACGAGGCTCTAAACATGCATTGGGAGTGGTTCGGGACTAAACCGATAACTTTAGAAACTCTTAGAACACTTAGAAAATATTTCTCAAAAATAGGGGACACACGCCCTTGCGTTGTCTCTCACACAGCCAAAGACACGCCCGTGTCACAGGCTGTGTGGAAATTCAAAATGGAAGCACATGGCCATGTCCCAGCTCGTGTCTGACCCCATGTAACTCTCTGACTTGGGTCACACGGCCAACACACATGCCCGTGTGCCCTAAAAATGGCCATACACGTCCATGTGCCAGGCCGTGTGCTAGGTCGTGCCAAACCTGTAGGGTATACTGAGTTATTCCACACAGCTAGGTCACACGCCCGTGTGTGAGACCGCTTGGAGCATATTGACTTGATTTTAATATCAAGGGACACACGGCCGTGTAACATAACCGTGTGTCACACACGGCTGAGACACATGCCCTGTCTCGCCCGTGTGGACAAAAATAGGCTATTTACCAAGCCATTTTGCCACCCAAATCTTTATATACCTACATTAACTCAATTGACACAAAGTAGGGCACATATAGGCATTCAATTACGCTTAATCAAACATCATTTATACCATTTCAAACACCAACTAATACAAAACATATCAATACCACAATGTACTATCCAATTCATACGAACTTCATTTATACCATTCAACTAGGTAAACATTTCTAAGCATACATCATTATGCTCAATTTCACAAGCATATATCTTCTCTAATTTCTATCATTTGACTATCACAATATCTACTATCAATAAGCATATCAAAACCAACCTCAAGTTCATAACATAAGCCATGTACATACATTTATATACATATTCAAACTAACCAAATTAAGCCAACTCTCATGGCTATATATATACAAACCAAAACATAAGCATTTACAAGCCTATACAAATGGCACAACACATAACCTAATATGCCAAAATGACCAAAGTCCCTATACATGCCATATACTTAAAGCATAAGCTCAAAAGGTACCAAAGTGATAGTAGGATAGTGTAACAAAGTCTCTGACAATCCTCGATTTTGAGATAACTTTGAAATCACAACAAAACACAGTAAAATAAACAAAGTAAGCTATATAGCTTATTAAGCTCATATGAAATAAAATCAATCTTAACATAAATATACAAATCATCAAATTAATCATATCAACAAGTAGTTAATTTAACTAACAAACCTTTCACATTTTCAATCATAATCTTATGTGTGAACTTCACAACTTCTTCGATTTAAGCTTATATGATTTATGTACATACCTACACCATCTTGTATCAATCTCATACACAACCATGTTGATGTGTGATATTAATGATAGGTTTTAAATATTTAAAATGAATCGTTATTGAAACTAGCTATTATCACGACGAAGGCAAGTGTACCTATCGAATAGTAGTATAGTTTTAGCAAGATCGGATTGTCGAACCCAAAGGAACTAAAAGTACTAGAAATGACTGTCTTTTTATTATCTAGCCTAAGAATAATGGGGTTTGTTTTAACTAACTAATTAACTAAACTAAGAATTCAGAGAAAATAGAATTGGGGAATTACTTTTGGAAAAACGATTGAATTAAGACAATACCTAAGGAAAATCCACCTAGACTTCACTTGTTATTTGACTCTGAATCGAACGATTTATTCATTTGACTTGATCCGTAGAAATCTCTAAGTTATATTATTATCCCTCTCGATAGTAACAACATCTAACCCTAGATTGAATAATTGAAATCTCTTTCTAATTAACTCCCTAGAGTTGCATTAACTCGATCTATGGATCCCCTTATTAGGTTTCACCCTAATCTGGCAAAATCTTGTCACCCTATCTCTAGGCACGCAATCAACTCCACTTAATTATGAAAAATGTACCCTTAGACAGGGTCTATTCTTCCTCTGAATAAGAGCTTAACTTGAATCAATATCCTAGAATATCAAAACAAGAATTAAGAACACATAATTAGGAACAAGTCAAATATTTATCATACAATTCAGATAATAATAACAAGATCTGTCTTAGGTTTCATTCCCCTTAGGTATTTAGGGGTTCAGTTCATAACTAAAATGGTAAACATCTCAGAAGAATAATGAATACAAAACATAAAGAAAAACCCAAAACTCCTCAAGGGAATTCAGTCTTCATGATGAATTCGGCTTATGAGATGGATCAATCGGCTTTACTTGAGCAGTTCCCTGCTTCCTTCTCCCTGTCCCCCCTTTTCCTCCTCCTTTATGGTGTATTTATAGGCTTTGGAATGCCTAAGAGCCCTCAAAAGTGGCCTTTTCTGAATAGGACTCTGCTTGGGCTCGACAGGGACACGCCCGTGTGCGATTACTTTACACCATGGTCAAGCCTATGAAATAGGCACGGGCGTATGGTCTACCCATGTGATTTGTGCTTTGATTCTGCCAAATTGACACGGACGTGTGGTCTACCTGTGTGAGGAAGTCCAGGCCGTGTTGATTTCGTATGTTGACCCATTTTCTTTGTTTTTGGCCCGTTTCTCGTTCCTTTCACTCTCATATGCTCACCTAAGTATAAAATATGAAATTAAAGGATTAAGAGTACCAAATTCATTATATCTAAAGAGAATTCATCCATAAAATATGTTAAGCATGGGGTTAAACTATGTATAAATTACAGTTTATCAAATACCCCCACACTTAAGCATTTGCTTGTCCTCAAGCAAAATCCTCAACTCACAATCAAAGTAAATTCTTCTCAACTTATAATTTCTATTGATAATATCTCAAAATAATCCATAGGTAATCATACATTGAAAATTCAACTGAAACAACATCAAAGTTTCAAACATTCCAAGTTGAGCATTTTATCATGAAAACATAGGTGTCTCCCCTCATCTAAGTAATTACCTTTGATTCAAAATATCACAGAGTTTCACATCCTCACTAAAGATTCACTCAAATCACTCGAGGTGTTTAAGGACAATAAATGAAGCACTCAATAGTCAATAATGAAAAGTCATTACCATAGGCTTGCATGAAAATCAAATCTCCACCACTATAAATTGAGATGAAACATCAATCAAAAGGTATTTAGAGGGTTGTAACGTGGCTTTGGTTAGAGGGTGTGGTCACAAACTGAAAGAAAGGATTAGATTCGAGATTGAATTAAAAAATTTCCTAACTAGAAAAATGATTAGACATCAATTGCGTACAACAGAGCTTTTTCTCAGAATATGGAATTTAACTTCTTTAGCTTAGAAGATCACTACTACTAATATGTATACATGTTTTTTTTAAGAACAAGTCAAATTACAAAATAGAATAAAACATAGCTAAGCAACTATTCCAACTCAAATCTCGACAAAAATAGGGATCAAATTAATTTAAGGGATTTCAACAATAATGAGTTATGGGTTAATATTGAGGGTAAATTAATGAATGAGTTGTTAGGCTCAAGGGGGTTTACTAAAGGTTAATTGTGAAGGTAGGCTTTTATGGAATGAGTGTGTTAAACCTAGGTGCCTTTATCATATTGACATATCAAATCAAATGGTGTGGTCTTGACATGGATAATCAAGCAAGTTCTAGAATAACAATTCAATACTGACGCACTCATAATGAAAATGAGCATGAAAGAAATAGTAGATGCTCTAAAGGCTCAAGATCTCACAAAAATTATGGCTTTTTGATTTTTAATTCTTAAAAAATAAACTTATCATGCTTGATTCTCTAATGTCTTAAAGTTTAAACAATCTATGTATAAATGCCTATGTTTTAATTCAAGAATATCAATAAAAATCATAAATTAATTAAAATTCATTCTAATAGTGATATGTGTAATTCACGTGAGAATAAGTCAATATTCAGGGGTTTCTAATGGTGATATAAAAGACCCCCCACACTTAAGATGTACATTGCCCTCAATGTACAAAGATAGATATATTGAAAAGATAGATTTATAATCATAAGATAGGGAGAGAAGTGAAACTTCCTGAATGATGAATAAACTCCTTGAACAGGAGTTTTGGAGAATAATCGGCGTGAGAGTGGAGGAGGATACTCCGGTGGTGGTAGAGGTTCTTTAGTCCATAAGTCCTGTGCCAAAAGAATATTATATCTAGTGGTAGTTATGGTCGTGGTCGAGCAGGACATGGGAGTCGTGGAGAACCGTTCTCGGTGGAGTTTTTCATTCCTATGCGAGGATGAGCTTTGGAGCTCTTTCTGACTGTGATAAAATCAGGAACTCTTTAAGAGGTATACTGAAGCACAATTACTCGTAATGAAATAGTTGAAGAATAAAAATTGTAAAAACTCAGGATAAAATAGTATTAAAAGGACTTAAAAAAATAATTTCAAAATATAGAGATAAAAATAAAATAAAATAAATAATAGGTGTTTATAGAGAAATTGGGGCACACGGCCATGGGTCACGCCCGTGTGCTCTAAGCTCAGCCCGTCCGTTTTGTAATTTTCAAAATTATGCCCATTGGTGTACACGACCATGTTGCACGGCCGTGTCGATCTTCGTTCACTTCTCCCACGCTTGTGTATGCAAGCGCACACCCGTGTTAGATTGACAGGTTTACCTACGGTTTGAAAACATGGGCGTGTTGCATGCCCGTGTTATTTTGGCAGTTTTGCCCATGGCCATGCCATACGGCTGTGGCTACTTATCGTATCCCGTGTTCGGGAAAATTTCACCTTGTTTTCACACGGCCTAAGGCACGCCCGTTTGCCTGACCTGTGTGCTTTAGAAAGCCTACGTTCCACGAGTCGGTTAGTATGTTAGATGTTAAAACTAAAATTTAAAAAATTAATATTGTTAGTACTCGGGTTGCCTCCCGATAAGCGCTTATTTATAGTCTAAGCTCGACTTACCTCTCTAGTGTGTGTTCATGGTGGCTCAAGGAGTTTACACTCCTCATCCCTGCTATAAATTTTATCAATATAAGATTTAAGATAAGTACTATTTACCTTGAATGTGTCAAATTTGGGGTGATTTACCTCAACCGTACTATATGGAAAAATGCTAATTGTCGTAAGAGGGGTTTATTCATTCGGTTCAAAAGTGGTGATTATAGGATCTGCTGCATCTAGTAATACTTTGTCTCCAACTTGAAGTTGATTTGGTGAGGCATTGAGCTCGTTCTTGCGTAGTTTTGGTTTATCATGTTTTCTCGGTTTAAATGTTAGACATTCATCTAACTCCTCGATTCGTAACCTTCGTTCTTCATGGGTAGATTCTTTGTTGTGGATTGAACATGGCTGATGTGTGTCTTTCGAACTTATTTCCTGCAAAATAGGTTGCACTATATGATCAGTCTTAGTAGAACAATTTGTACGTTCACCTTCAATTTTCGATGTGTTGTTCGGGTTGCGAGCTTGAAGGTTGATTGTTTTATCTCCTACATGAAGTGTGAGTTCACCTGTGCCAACGTTAAGAATTGTTCTAGCAATTGCTAAAAAGGGCATTCCCAAAATTAAAGGAACATTACTGTCCTCTTCTATGTCTAAAACAACAAAATCAACTGGGAATATAAATTTGTCAATTTTAACGAGTACGTCTTCAATAATACCCCTAGGAAATCTGAAAATTTTATCTGCTAATTGAATGCTCATCCTAGTTTGTTTGGGTTTCCCTAGACCTAGTTGCTTAAACAATTTGTAAGGCATAACATTGATACTAGCCCCTAGATCAGCCAACGCATTATTGACATCTAAACTACCAATTAAACAAGGAATCGTAAAACTCCCTGGATCTTTTAGTTTTTTGGGTAGCTTTGTAACGCCCCCACGCCCGAGACCATCACCGGAGTCGAGCCTGAGGGGTTACCGAACAATATTTATCAAATTAAGAACTTCAAATCATTTATTTCTACATTCACAGCTTTCTAACTACCCGCGTCACAGTTACAAGAAAAATCATATCTCGAGTTACGAAACTCGAAATCTAGATCCGTAAATTTTCCCTAAATCTAGAATCATATATCTATTTATTAATTTGTTTCTAGAATTTTTGGTTGGGCCAATTAGTACAGTTTATTAGTTAAATTCTTCCCTGTTTCAGGGTTCGGCTGCTCTGACCTCTGTGTATTACGAATCAGATATTTCTCTATACAGAAATTAAATGACTATGAGGTTTGTTTCTATTAAAACTAAACTAAATAAAGAACCTGTAAATATAAATAAAAACTTCTAATTATTTTTGTAAAATTTATTATGAATTTTTAAAGTCAGAACAGGGGATCCAGAAATCACTCTGGCCCTGTTTCACAAAAGTTTAAATATCTCATAAAATATAATTTATATGCCTATTTTGTTCAATCCATATGAAAATAGACTCATTAAGCTTCAATTTCATAACTTACTCATCATTTAGTTCCATTTATACTATTTTTAGTGATTTTTCAAATTCATGTCATTGCTGCAGCAATATTCTGTTTTAAGGCAAGTTTCATCTTTCCATGAATTTTTATGAACTAGATAACCTATTAAACTTCCATAATATCAAACATGATCTAAATTAGCCATCACCATGACTTATCAATATCAAACATTTTCTCAACCAAACATGGCCATATCATAAAATTATTTACACAAAATAAGTATATTGCTATACATGCCATACTTAAGTTTTACAAGCCATTTACCCAGATGAAAGTCCTTTGGATAGTGTGATCGAACCTTCGACCTGTCCCGATTCCCGAGCTGGCTTGTTCAAAACTACAGTAAATAAAGAGGAGAGAGTAAGCATAAATGCTTAGTAAGTTCATATGTAAATAACAAGTAACATAACAATACAAATATACCAAACAACTTTAGCATGGTATCACCAAAACATATATCACATTTCTAAACATCATTCCTCATCTTACCACCTTATCGTTGTTGTATCTATTTTCAACCCGAGGGTTAAGAACATACCTGTCCAAAGTGTCCATTTCACAACACTTACCAAAACGTCACTTGCATCTTAAGTGTTCTTCCATCACTAGAAATTTCACCCGTTGAACACATCGGAATACAACTCGGATACACGGATAATTTGCACATAAGTGCCTCATATGAAATCAAGAAATCATGTAACCCGCCCCTAAGTGAACTCGGACTCAACTCAATGAGCTCGGGCGTTCGCATCCATAAGTGAACTCGGACTCAACTCAACGAGTTCGGATGCCTAGTTACATTTCACGAACTCGAACTCAACTTAACAAGTTCGGACATTCGCATCCATAAGTGAACTCGGACTCAACTCAACGAGTTCGGATGCTCAACCATCCTAGTGACATGTCACTTGTATCCTAATCTATTCCTAAGGTTCAAACGGGTGTTTTCCTCGATCACACATCTTTGCCGTCTTCCACGGAATATCGAAATCGGTACTTCGGTGATAGTTCATACTCATCAAGTAATTCACATAATTACATATTATTCAACAATAACCACAAAGCATAATATTTCATGATAATAATCAGCATCATATCATATAAACAACATTAAATTGCTTAAAATGACAATTATGTTACTACATTTACACATGAACTTACCTTGGTACCAAAATATAAAGATTTTGCAATTTAGTCCACAATCTTTTCTTTTCCTCGATCACGACTTGAATCTCGTTTTTCTTGATCTATAATACCAAATTAATCTTATTTAATACATACATTCATCAAAATAGCATTTAATACGAACTTTGGAAAAATTACACTTTTGCCCCTAAACTTTTGCATAATTACACTTTTTCCCCTAGGCTCGGGAATTAAACTTTATTCCTTATTCTTATGTTTTATAACATGCTGATCATTTTTCCCTTCTATGGAAACATCAAATTCTCTCTCTAACATATACTTGTGACTATTAGGTATTTTTGTCGATTAAGCCCTTTTACTCGTTTTCACTCAAAACTGAGTAGCACAAGTTGTCTAACATAATTTAAAACCTCATATTCTATCATAAAACATCAAAATACACAAATTTCACCTATGGGTATTTTTCCAAATATAAACCCTAGGTTGAATTATTGCTAACATAAGCTTAATCGAGCTACCGAGATTCCAAAAACGTAAAGAACATTAAAAACGGGGCTTGGAATCACTTACTATGGAGCTTGGAAGCTTGAAACAAACCCTAGCTATGGAGAACCCTTGAAATTTCGGCCTAATGAAGAAGATGGACAAAAATTGGCTTTTAATTTTGTTTTTAATTCATTTTAATAACTAAATGACCAAAATACCCTTACTACTAAACATTCCAAAAATTGCTTCCATGTCCTAATTTTGTCCATGAACTTAAAATTGGTCAAATTGCTATTTAAGACCTCCTCATTAATATTCCAAAACAATTTCATAGTAAAAACTTCTAGAATGCAAGTTTTGCAACTTATTCGATTTAGTCCCTACTTTCAATTTAAGCACTTTAGGCATAGAATTTCATCACGAAATTTTCACACAATCATGCAATCATATCATAAACATCAAAATCATTGTAAAATAATTATTTATATCTCGGATTTGTGGTCACGAAACCACTATTCCGATTAAGCCCTAATTCAGGATATTACAAGCTTATTCTAAAGAATGGCTGAGCAAACCACGTTCAACTCCACATGCGACCTTTCATCTAACTTTCGGTTATTTGCTAGAAGCTCCTTTAAAAATTTGACTGCATTTGGCATCTGAGAAGATGCTTCAATAAATGGTAGGTTAATATGTAGTTTCTTTAAGAGTTTAAGGAATTTACCAAATTGTTCGTCTGAGCGGTCTTTCCTTGTTGCATTGGGGTATGGCACACGAGGTTTATATTTTGTACTTACCAGTTTTTGCTTATTGTGGTCTACCTCACCTTTACCTTTGCTTACCTCAGTTTCTTGCCTTGGTTTTGGTTCAGGTGTGACTAACCCTTCATCATCTTGACTAGTAATCGCGTTGAGTTACTTCCTTGGGTTAGATTCAATTTTGCTTGGCAGGCTATCTTGTGGTCGTTCAGAAATCAACTTGGCAAGTTGTCCAATATGAGTTTCCAGCCCTTGGATCGATTCTTGTTGATTCCTAAGTGTTGTCTCGGTATTCTAAAAAAGAGTTTCTGACACCGATATAAATTTTGAGAGCATCTCTTAAAGGTTCAGCTTCTTTTCCTGTTGGTAGGGTGGTTGTTGATAGCCTGAAGGTGGTCTCTGATTTCCTTGGCCTCCCCATGAAAAATTTGGGTGGTTCCTCCAACCTGCATTGTAAGTATTACTGTATGGGTTATTTTGGGATCTAGAGTTAATGTTACCCATATATTGGACTTGTTCCTCCTTGATGCTAGGGTTGAGAAGTTGATATTCTATGCATGCTCCTCCTCTATTCGAATCGCACCTCATCACTTGATGTACCTGAGTAGAACCGCACAAACTGTCAATCTTTTTATTTAAGAGTTCTACTGGGTTAGATAGCATAGTAATCGCACCGAGGTTGAAAACACCGGTTGCTTTCCTCGGCTTTGTTCTCATAACTTGCCACTGATAGTTATTCAGTAACATCTCCTCAATAAATTCATAAGCCACATCAGGTGTTTTATTATTCATAGTTCCTCCAGCGGCTGCATCAATCATCTGCCGAATCGAAGAATTCAGGCCATTATGGAATGTTTGAACCTATAGCCAAAGCGGTAACCCATGGTGAGGGCACCTTCTCAAAAGGTCCTTGTATCTCTCCCATGCATCGTAGAGTGTTTCTAAATCCATCTGCACAAAAGAAGAGATATCATTACGTAATTTGGCTGTTTTAGCCAGTGGAAAATATTTTAATAAAAATTTTTTGGTCATTTGTTCCCAAGTAGTGATTGACCCTCGTGGTAATGAGTTCAACCACTGTTTAGCCTTATTCCTTAATGTAAAGGGAAACAACCGAAGACGTATGGCGTCATCAGAAATCCCATTAATTTTAAAGGTATCGCAAAATTCTAGGAAATTTTCCAAGTGAGCATTGGGATCCTCGTCCTGCAAACCATCAAACTGAACAAACTGTTGTATCATATGGATTGTGTTAGGTTTCAGTTCAAAATTATTTGCAACAATAGCAGGCCTAACTATACTTGACTCAGTTCCTGTTAAATTAGGTTTAACATAATCATACATAGTGCGCGGGGCAGGATTCTGATTAACAGCAATCGCAGGAGGTAGCAAATTTTCTTGGTTTTTAGCCATCTCCTCGGTTGAGGTTTGAATATCGTCCTCTTGCTCGTTCTCTGTGTATCTTAAGCTTTGTCTTATTGCCCTTTGGTTTTTGCGAACTATAAGATCGATCTCACTATCAAAAAGAAATGGTCCTGACGGGTTTCTTCTAGTCATAAACTATAAGAACATGCCAGAAAAAGGGAAAAATAATAATTGGTAATAAAAAATTAGAAATAAATTTAAATTGCAGTAAAAGTAAATGGCTAAAGTAATAAAAATCGAGTGTTCCTATTATCTTAGTTCCCCAGCAACGGCGCCAAAAACTTGATGCGTGATATTCGTGACAGGTTTTAAATATTTATAATGAATCGTTCTTGAAACTAACTATTATCACGATGAAGGCAAGTGTACCTATCGAACAGTAGTATAGTTTTAGCAAGACTGGATTGTCAAACCCAAATGAACTAAAAGTACTAGTAATGACTGTCTTTTTATTATCTAGCCTAAGAATAATGGGGTTTATTTTAACTAACTAATTAACTAAACTAGGAATTCACAGAAAATAGAATTGGGGAATTACTTTTGGAAAAATGATTGAATTAAGACAATACCTAAGGAAAATCCACCTAGATTTCACTTGTTATTCGACACTGAATCGGTCAATTTATTCATTTAACTTAATCCGTAGAAATCCCTAAGTTATACTATTATCCCTTTCGAGACTAATAACGTCTAACTCTAGGTTGAATAATTTAAATCTCTTTCTAATTAACTCCCTAGAGTTGCATTAGCTCGATCTATGGATCCCTTTATTAGGTTTCACCCTAATCCGGCAAAATCTTGTCACCCTATCTCTAGGCACGCAATCAACTTCGCTTAATTATGACAAATGTACTCTTAGACAGGGTTTATTCCTCCTTTGAATAAGAGCTTAACTTGAATCAATATCCTGGAATATCAAAACAAGAATTAAGAACACATAATTAAGAACAAGTCAAATATTTATCATACAATTCAGATAATAATAACAAGATCTGTCTTAGGTTTCATTCCCCTTAGGTATTTAGGGGTTTCAGTTCATAACTAAAAAGGTAAATTTCTCAGAAGAATAATGAATACAAAACATGAAGAAAAACCCAAAACTCCTGAAAGGAATTCAGTCTTGATGATGAATCCGGCTTTTGAGATGGATCAATCGGCTTTCCTTGAGCAGTTCCCTGCTTCCTTTTTTGTGTCCTCCCTTTTCCTCCTCCTTTATGGTGTATTTATAGGCTTTGGAGTGCCTAAGAGCCCTCAAAAGTGGTCTTTTCCGAATAGGACTCTGCTTGGGCTCGACAGGGACACGCCCGTGTGACACGCCTGTGTGCGATTACTTTACACGTGGTCAAGCCTGTTAAATAGGCACGGGCATGTGGTCTACCCTTGTGGGTCGTGCTTCGATTCTGCTAAATTGACATAGCCGTGTGCTCTGTCCGTGTGAGGATGTCTAGGTCGTGTTGATTTCGTACGTTGGCCCATTTTCTTCGTTTTTGGCCCGTTTCTCGTTCCTTTCACTCTCCTATGCTCACCTAAGTATAAAACATGAAATTAAAGGATTAGGAGTACCAAATTCACCATATCTAAGGAGAATTCATCCATAAAATGTGTTAAGCATGGGGTAAAAATATGTATAAATTACGGTTTAGCACATGTCTTTCATTTACCCGTTGAACCATTCGAAATACTATTCGATACTCGAGAAACGCGCACCAAAGTACCACTATCATGGCTCGAAGCCAACTAAATCTCATATCACATATACTGCTCACACTAGAGCTATCGACGAGCCTGCTTACACAAGTTGTCAGTCAAGACGTAGCTACACGGTGCTGCTCATTCAAGCTGTTAAGTAACCACAACACATGCCAGTATACTTAGCCACCGGTAGGATGTACTGGACCAGCACTCAGATTACATAATCACAATAATCCCCTAATGACATGTCACCAGTATCCAAATCTATTCCTATGGTTCAATCGATATTTCTAATGTCGAATCATCGTCACATCATTTTCGAACATATCCGTAGTCTCGTATTCACAATTTATGCAATATCAAAGCATTTAAAATACAGTTGCAATAATGCTTATTACATATGAAGTTATGTGGATTTAGAAATAGCTAAATTGGTCGATTAGTCGAGAACTTTGCTTTTCCCACAATCTAGATCCGAGTTTCGCTTTTCTTGATCTATATGCAATCAAAATTAACTTACTTAATCATATCTCTATTCAATTTAGTCGAGAATTCACTTTAAGGCATTTCTGCACAATTGCCCTTAATGTTTCACATCTTCTAGAATTTAGTCCTTATTTCATAAATACACAAATTAATGCAATTTAGCCACAACCCATGCTAGCCGAATTACTATTATGTCCCTAGCAGCCCACATTTTCCATTTATTTCACATTTTAACATTTAATCCCTAATTTGCATTTTCACTAAAAATCACTTAACAAAACTTGTATAACTAACATCAAAAATTCATAATCTATCATTAAACATCAAAATACTCATGTATTCATCAATGGAAACATCTAAAATCTTTTACAGGTTTGCAAAATAGTCCCTGGGCTATCTAAACTAAGATGTAACAATCTCATAAACACAAAAAATCATTAAAAACAAAACAAAAATCGTACCTAATTGAGCATACAAAGCTTGGCCGAATATCAAGCCCTAAAAAAGGCTATTCTTCATGTTAGAAATGGCTATGGAAGAAGATGAATGAAAGTAATGGCTTTTGTTTTATTTAATTATCCTTTAATTACTAAATGACAAAATTAACCTTATTATTAATTCAAAATTACAATTATGCCAAGCCATTATCATCCACTATCTAATTAATTGTCTATTTACCACATAAGGACCTTAAATTTAAGGTTCCATAGTTATTTGACACCTTTGCTATTAGAACTCAAGTTTTGCACTTTACACAATTTAGTCCTTTTTCTCAAATTAATTAATCAAATGATAAAATTTCTTAACGAAAATTTCACACGAACATATTATCATGCCATAGACATTAAAATAATAATAAACTAAATACTTCAACTTTGGATTTGTGATCTTGAAACCACTGTTCTGATTTGAATAAAAACGGGCTATTACAACTCTCCCCCCTTAGGGATTTTCGTCCCTGAAAATCTTACCAGCAAAAAGATTAGGGTACTGTTCTCTCATAGCTTCCTCGGGCTCCCATGTAGCTTCTTTGACATCGTGCCGTTGCCAGAGTACTTTCACTAAAGCTAAACCTCTAGAGCTAAACTTTTAATCAGTTTTTCGTTGTAAGTCATGACAGGTTGAATCTCAATCTCTGATGGTGAAATTACGTGTGATGGATCTGATCGATAACGGTGTAACATCGACACATGAAACAAGTTGTGGATCCTTTCTAATTCTGACGGTAAAGCTAGCTAATATGCCACTGGACCTATTCTTTTAATGATCTCATATGGCCCTACGAATCGCGGACTCAGTTTACCTTTACAACCAAATCAAAGGATTTTCTTCCACGGAGACACTTTCAGAAATACTTTATCACCAATCTAAAATTTAATATCTTTTTGTTTTAAATCCGCGTACGATTTCTATCGATCTGAAGCTACTTTCAGACTGTCGCGAATTACTTTCAGCTTATCTTCCGTCTCTTGGATTAAATCAACCCCGTGAATTTTCTCTAACTAAATTCGGTCCAGTACAACAGAGTCGACATTTGTGACCATACGAAGCTTTATACAGTGTCATCCTTATGCTCGATTGAAATATGTTATTATACGCAAATTTAAACAACCTCAAATATTTCTTTCAATTACCTTCGACCTTCAACACACAACAACGAAGCATATCTTCGAGAATCTGAACTACTCTCTTAGATTGACCGTGTGTTTGTGGACGAAATGCTGTACTAAAATTCAACCTCGTACCCAGAGCTTCTTACAATTTCTTCCAAAATCGTGATGTAAACCTCGGATCTCTATCTGAAATAATCGAAATTGGCACTTCGTGCAATCTAACAATCTCAAATATGTACAACTCAACCAATATATTAAGCGAATAGTCAGTACGTACCGAAATGAAATGTTCAGATTTTGTCAGTCGATCAACGACAACTTAGATAACATCTTTCTTTTTCGAAGATAGGGGCAAACCTGATACGAAATCCATCGTAACTCTATTCCATTTCCAATCTAGTATTATCACAGGCTGTAACAATCCTAGAGGTACTTGATGCTCAACTTTAACTTGCTGACACACCAAACATCTCGATACAAATTCTGAAATATCTTGTTTCATACCCGACTGCCAATACAATTGTTTCAAGTTATTATACATTTTGGTACTCCTGGGTGAACAGATAGACAACCACTGTATGCTTCGTGTAAAATTTTCTGACTGAGTTCAAAATTCTTTGGTATGCAGATTCTGTTTCAGAACATTAAACAATCATCGTGTAACACCCCGAATTTGGGCCTAGAAGTATTGGGCCTTGAGTGCGAGTCCGTAAGGAGGTTGTATATAGGTATTTAATTGTGCAATGAAATAACACAATTAAATGTTTGCCTTAGTGGTTAATGGCTTTGAGAAGTGTTGGAGAAATCTTGGGTTCAAACTTGGGCTTTAGCAAAAATTTTGGTATTAAGTGAAAAAAACTGGATGCTTGGATGAGGGCCTTTTAAATTATTGTGGTAAATAAATGACACAAGGAAGCATGTAGTCTAGTGGTTGTGGCGTCATTAAGGTTGTATGGGAGCCTTGGTTCAAGTCTTGGCTCTTGCAATTTATTTTGGTTTTTTAAGGGAACCTGGACTTTGGCCTTTAGACCTTATAATTAATTGGGGAAAAATATGACACAAAAAGCCTTGTGGCTTAGTGGCAAGAAGCGTGTGGAGCATCTGAGGGGAGGCATGGGTCAAGCAAGGAGCATATATTTTGCTAACAGGGGGCGACAAGAGTTGGTGTTGAATTTAAACTCTGATGTTGGAGGGATCCCACATCGGGAAGCTAACATAAGAGTGGATGCGAAGCTGGCTTTAAATAGAGGGAACCATGAGGAGAGTAAAGGTACCTTTCTTAGCTGATCCCTTTCGCTGTATGGCGTGCTCGTTTGGGTTGGGCGTCAGCTAAGAGTGCTCGGAGCTTGGATTAACTCCAGTCGCCAATCAGGTGTGTATTTCTCGATACTCTAGCTGTAGGATGGCTACTTCGGTCCGCGATGGGCCGAAAGGGGTCATGTGGGCCCAATGGGCCTGGGCCCAATTGGATAAGTTGTTTGATTGTGTAGTAAATATTAGACTAGGCTAGGTGAATCTCATATCTGTGGCTAGATTTGGGCTAAAAGGGCCACACGAGCGTGTGGGCCCATTTGGGCCGAGAATAGGCTTTAGGCCCATTCGTATTGTTATCCCTATTTAGAATACTTTAATTTACCAAATTACTGAAATGCCCTCAAATTGTAAAATTACCAAAGTACCCTCGATTTATAGAATTACCGTTTTACCCTCGATTTACAGAATTACCGTTTTACCCTCGATTTATAGAATTACTGTTTTACCATTGATTTACAGAATTACTGTTTTACCCTCGATTTACAAAATTACTAAAATACCCTTGGTTTACAAAATTACCAAAATACCCTCGATCAGTAAAATTACCAAAATACCCTAGTCTGTAAAATTACTAAAATACCCCTGGTTTGTAAAATTACCAAAATACCCTCAATTTGTAAAATTACCAAAATACCCCTAGTTTGTAAAATTACCAAAATACCACTGGTTTGTGAAATTACCGAAATACCCTTAATTTGTAAAATTACCAAAATACCCATAATTTACAAAGTTTCAAAAATACCGTTGACTTTCTAAAAATTATGGAAATACCATTGGTTTACAAAATTACTTAAATACCCTTGGTTTGTAGGTTTACCAAAACACCCTTGTAGGATGAAATGACTAAAATACCCCTATTAGGTAAAAAGACCGTAAAGCCCCTGTAGGGTAAATAGACCGTAAAGCCCCTGTAGGGTAAAGTGACCGTATTGCCCCTGTATGGTAAAATGACGAATATGCCCTTATGTTCCGTATGACTGATGTGCTTAGGATTTACATATATTGATATTGGATTAGTTAAGTTTGAGTGACAGGTGGTGGTTATCGTAGGCTATTGATTTTGGAAACGTTTCAACTTCAACCCGTAACAGGTGTGTACTAACCCTCGTAATAGCTTAGATTAATATTTGCTGAGAAGCCGAAATGCTAAAATACCAGCATTTGGGGAACTTGTAATGTTGCATTTGGGTATAGATGCGATAAATACGATAAGATCGGTGTTTGGATCGATGGAACAGGTAAGAACTCAATTTTGTGCACGATGGTAAGTTGGGCCTCAATGGGCTGAAATTGGGCCCAATGGGCTTTTGGACCTATTTGGGTAGAATTGATAGAAAATGGAATTTGGAAAAGTTGCATGTTAACACAGTTAGTATTGTTGTAAAATTTGGGTTAAGTAGGCTAAATCAGCATTCGTAGGGCCCATTAGGGGTTTTGGGCCCAAAAGCCCAAATTTGATAAAGTGGGTAAAAGATTATTGTTTAAACACTCGGAAATATTGATAATTGTAATGAACATGGAAAACCCTGATATTTGGTAAAAATACAAAAATACCCTTATAATGTGAAAAATGACTGTTTTGCCCTTGTGGGCAAGTGACTGACTTGGACTGTGTGGTTGACGGATTGATTGTGAATATATGTTGGTGATATGAATGACTTGACTGTGATCGTTTATTCAAATATGGGCATGACATTCTGCATACATGACATGTTGCATTGGGTTGGGTTTTTATATGGATGGAGGAAGTGCAAAAGGGCTTATGCCCCAGTTTATTGAAAAGGGCTTATGCCCCAGTTTATTGAAAAGGGTTTTGCCCCAGTTTACCGAAAAGGGCTTTGCCCTAGTTATTAAAGAGGCTAGACCTCCAGATATATGATAAAGCAGCTATGCTGCCAGTGGTGTGTTGGTTGGGTGGGTTGAGTTATTCCCCACATGGTGTGTTGGTTGGTACGGGTGGAGAGTAGCGGATGGTGGGTTGAGTAGTCTCCCCAAATGGGCTTGTATACATTCATTGGTATTTCATGTGATATTGAAATGGGCTTGCATACATCCATTGACATTACATGTGATATTGAAATGGGCCTAAGGGCCATACTGTTTACAGTAAAGGCTTCGGCCCAATGATATGATTTATGAAAAGGCTTCGGCCCAGTAACCGTTAAACGAAAGGTTTCAGCCCAGTATATGTCAAGACTAAATAGGGCTTTGGCCCAGATTGTACTGGTACTATGTTTCCACTGTTTGTTTGTTATTGGGATTACACACTGAGTTTTCGCAAACTCACCCCGTTTCTAATTGTGTAGGTAATCCCTAAGCTTAGATGGTTTGGAGCTGCGAGGGACTTGGAGATGGCCACACTACTGTTTCTGTTTCTTTTAATTGCAATAAGTAGCCAATTTATTTCTTTATAAGTTTTATCTTATTAATATTATTGTTTGGTTTTGGGTTGTAATAAGGCCATTTTAATTATTTTTCTGGGATTATTTTATTTTTAATAACTTTAATCTGTTTGTTAATAAATGGGCTAGACTTAGGACGTGTTTTCAAAATGATAATTGTTTTCAAAATAACACCACGCCACGATTATCCGATTTATCAAAGATTTCAACTTAAATAAATTGCAACTCGATTTAACCAAGTGTGGCAATGGTTGCAGCCTTCATGGCTCACCTCCTCTGTTACGGATTCCTACCTGGTGCCTAGCTCCCATTCACTTTGTTAGCTTCACAAAAGTCAGTTTTTAAAGCACTAAAACGAAACATGGGTTTTTAACTTCAATGTGGCACATCAGATTCGGCCATAACGTCTGGGCCGGGTTTGGAGTGTTACACATCGGATCCGATCTGATAGTCAGAATCACTAGTCAACTCACATTGCATTCTTTTAGCTTGTAATTCGATATCACACTTTTGAGCTTCACAAATTTGTTGAAGAAAATCTGGTTTTACTTTGAACTCTGTTAGAATCAAACCATCATTGGATAAAGTCAGTTGAGTATTCATCGCTTTCAAGGAAAATACAGATTTTCTACTCAGTGCATCCGCAACCACATTCGCTTTTCCCGGATGGTAACCAATCACTAACTCATAGTCTTTCATCAACTCGAGCCATCTTCGTTGTCACAAATTCAAATCTTTCTGAGTCATTATATATTTCAAGCTCTTATGATCAATAAAGATGTCACACTTTTCACCACAAATTCAACCTCTCTGATCGATGGCAACCCCGGTAATTCTTCTGGAAACACATCTAGAAACTCACAGACTATCAGTACTGATTCAATCTTTGATTTAGACACTTTTGTTTCTAGCACATATGCTAGGTAAGCTTCACAACCTTTTCTCACACATTTTTGAACTAACATAGACGAAATCAGTACAGGCAATTCACTCGATTCATCTGATTCAATTTGAAGAATTTCACTATTCTGATATTTTAATTCAATAGTCTTTCGTGTATAATTCACAACAGCATCATATAGCGTTAGCCAATCCATACCCAGAATTACATTGAATTCATCAAAAGGTAGTAGCATCAAATCAGCCAGAAAATAGTAACCACGAATTATTAAAGGACAGGTCTTGCAGACTTTATCAACTAGCACATACTTGCTTAAGGGGTTCGATACTTTAATTACAAACTCAGTAGACTCAAGAAGTAAATTCTTACTTGACACTAAATTCATACAGATATACAAATAAGTCAATCTAGGATCAATCAGTGCAATCACATTAGTGTCATAAAGAGAGAATGTACCGGTGATAACATCGGGTGACGGCGCCTCTTCGCGAGCACGAATGGCGTTAGCTTTAGCAGGTGCTCTCGCTTCAGATCTCATAGTCAAATCCTTTGTCGCGCCTCTACTACTGGTCACATTTTCAGCATTTCTTAGTGGCCTCCCTCTAGTGGCTGTATTGCTCGGTCTTACATTTTGGAATTTGACTTTCTCAGCTAATTCAGGGCAATCCCGAATAAAATGATCTGGTGAATCACATCTGTAGCAAGCTTTATTACTTTTATTCTAGCATTCTATAAAATGTCGTCTCTCACATATTGACACTCAGGTTTATTATTTCTCACATTGCTAACACTCGATACTGGTGTAGCTTGAGTTTTAGGACTTGAGTATTGTTTTCCACGATCTCTGTTTGAATACCTGGTTGAAGCATTTGGATGGGTGAAAGAATCTCTGGATTTCTTCGACAAAGATTGATATGGCTTATGCATCGGTCTTTTTTTAGAGTCTCTAGCCTCTGAATCTCCTTTTCTATTTTTTTGCTAAGCTCCTCGGCTTTGCAAGCTCTATCAACCAAGACAACAAACTCTTTCAATTCTACAGCTCCGACTAGAAGTTTAATATCCTCGTTCAACCCATCAACAAACTGTTTGCACATGATTTCTTCAGTAGAAACATACTTCCAAGCATACTTGCTCAACCATACAAATTCTCTTTCATACCCGGTCATAGTCATTCGACCCTGTTTCAATTCTAGATACTCTTTGTGCTTTTGATCGAGAAATCTCTGACTTATATATTTCTTCTGGAACTTAGTCTGAAAGAATTCCCATGTCACTCTTTCTTTCGGTACCACTGAGACCAAAGTATTCCACCATTGATACATTGTGTCCCTCAATAACGATATGGTACGTTTTAAACACTCGACTGGAGTACAGATAGTTCATTAAATACCTGAATAGTGTTTTCAAGCCAAAATTCAACTCTCTCGGGATCACAATCAACAGTAGCTCTAAACTCTTTAGCTCCATGTTTTCAAATTTTATCAACTGGCGACTTATTTAATCTTAAAATTTTCACACTTTGAGAAGCTAAGGGAATCGGTTGGGGATTAGGTGGGGGTGGAGGTTTTTGAGCAACCGGATTGGTTCTAACAAATTCCATGAACAACTCGTTCATCATTTGTAAAAATGGTTCTTTAGCTTCTCCTCTGTGACGACTTGATACATTTCTAGATTCAGAAGGCGCTGCCCCTTGAGCAGGAGCTGGCGCATTACTCTCAACATCGTCAGCTACAGCTCGATTGTGATACATTTACTATATGAAAATATAGTTTTAAATTGTCAGGAGTCATCACACTATCACAGGTTATATATGGCATGTATAGCTTGACTCTCACTCACACTACGTTAGTTCAAGAATTAACTAAATCATAGCTCTGATACCAATAAATGTAACACCCCTCATACGTATTCAAAATTGAAATAGGGTTACAGAGCATACCAAACTTATAACACATTTTAACATACATTTCACATAAAAATTAATCAATTCAAATACATTCAATCACAACTAATCATATTGTCCCTAATACGAGCCTACGAGACTCTAAACATGCATTGAGAGTGGTTCAAGACTAAATCGATAACTTTGAAAACTCTTACAACATTTATAAATTTTTTCTCAAAAATAGAGGTTGCACACCCATGTGGCCAGGCCATGTCTCCCGCACTGCTAAAGACACGCCCATGTCATAGGCCGTATGGACATTCGAAATGGAAGTACATGGTCGTGTCTCGGCCTGTATCAGACCCCATGCAACTCTCTAACTTGGATCACACGGCCAACACACATGCCGGTGTGGCTAGCCTGTGTGCCCTAAAAATGGCCATACAGGCTCGTGTTCTAGGCCGTGCCAAACCTGTAAGGTATACTGAGTTATGCCACACAGCCATGTCACACGCTCGTGTGTGAGACCGTATGGAGCATACTGACTTGGTTTTAATTTCGACACCAAGGGACACACGACCGTGTAACATAACTGTGTGTCACACACGGCTGAGACACACGTTGGTGTCTCTGACCATATGGACAAAAATAGGCTATTTACGTATCCATTTTGCCACCTAAATCTTTATATACCTACATTAACTCAATTGGCACAAAACATGGCACATATAGGTATTCAACTACTCTTAATCAAGCATCATTTATACCATTTCAAACACCAACCAATACAAAACGTATCAATACCACAATGTACTATCCAATTCATACCAACTTCATTTATACCATTTAACTAGGTAAACATTTCTAAGCATACATCATTATGCTCAATTTCACAAGCATATATCTTCTCTAATTTCTATCATTTGACTACCACAATATCTACTATCAATAAGCATCTCAAAACCAACCTTAAGTTCATAACATAAGCCATGTACATACATTTATTTATATATTCAAACTAACCAAATTAAGTCAACTCCCATAGTTATATATATACAAACCAAAACATAAGCATTTACAAGCCAACTCAAATGGCACAACACATAACCAAATATGCCAAAATGGCCAAAGTCCTTATACATGCCATATACTTAAAACATAAGGTACCAAAGTGGTAGTAGGATAGTGTGACGAAGTCTCTGGCGATCCCTGATTCTGAGCTAGCTTTGAAATCACTATAAAACACAATAAAATAAACAAAGCAAGCTATATAGCTTAGTAAGCTTGTATGAAATAAACTTAATCTTAACATAAATATACAAATCATCAAATTAAACATATCAACATGTAGTTCATTTAACTAACAAACCTTTCACATTTTCAATCATAATCTTATGTGTGAACTTCACAACTTCTTCGATTTAAGCTTATACGGTTAATGTACATACTTCCACCATCTTGTATCAATCTCATACAAAACCACGTATTTCATTTACCCATTGAACCATTCGAAACACTATCAGATAGATGAGAAACTTGCGTCAAAGTGCGAATATCATGGCCCGAAGCCAACTAAATCTCATATCACATATACTTCTCACACTAGAGCTACCAACAGGCCTGTTCACATAAGCTGTCAGTCAAGACGTAGCTACATGGTGTGCTCACACAAGCTGTCAAGTAATCATAACACATGTCAGTATACTCAGCCACCGCTAGAACGTACAAGACCAGCACCCAAATCACATAATCACAACAATCCCCTAATGACATGTCACTAGTATCCAAATCTATTCCTAAGGTTCAACCAAGATTTGTAATGTCGAATTGTTGTCACATCATTATCGAGCATATTTGTAGTCTCGTATTCATAGTTTATGCAATATCAAAGCATTTAAAATACAGTTACAATAAAGCTTATTACATAAGAACTTACCTTAGATGTAAAAACGGCTAAATTGGTCAATTAGTCGAGAACTTTATTTTTCCCTCGATCTAGATCTGAGTCTCACTTTTCTTGATCTATATGCAATCAAAATTAACTTATTTAATCATCTCTCTATTCAATTTAGTCCAAAATTCACTTGAGACACAATTGCCCCTAATGTTTCACATCTTTTACGATTTAGTCCTTATTTCATAAAAACACAAATTAATGCAATTTAACCACAACCCATGCTAGCCGAATTACTATTATGTCCTAACAACCCATATTTTTCATTTATTTCACATTTTAACTACAAATTTTCCACATTTCACAATTTAATCCCTAATTTGCATTTTCATTAAAAATCACTTAACAAAACTTTTATAACTAACATCAAACATTCATAATCTATCATTAAATGTTTAAATAATCATGTATTCATCAATGGCAGCATCTAAATTTTTCAACAATTTTGCAAAATAGTCCCTAGGCTAGCTAGACTAAGTTGGAACGATCTTAAAAACACAAAAATCATTAAAAACAGAACAAGAATTGTACCTAATTGAGCATACAAAGCTTGGCCAAAAATGAAGCCCTAAAAATGGCTATTCTTCATGTTATAAATGGCTAAGGAAGAGTATGAATGAAATTAATGGGTTTTGTTTTATTTAATTAACCTTTAATTACTAAATGACAAAATTAACCTTATTATTAATTCAAAATTTCAATTATGCCAAGCCATTATCATCCACTATCTAATTAATGGTCTATTTACCACATAAGGACCTTAAATTTAAGGTTCTATAGCTATTTTCACCTTTAGCTATTAGAACTCAAGTTTTATGCTTATCGCGATTTAGTCCTTTTTCTCAAATTAATTAAATGATAAAATTTATTAACGAAAATTTCACAAAAACATATTATCATGTTGTAGACATTAAAATAATAATAAATTAAATGCTTCAACTTCATATTTGTGGCCCTGAAACCACTGTTCCGATTTGACTAAAAACGAGCTATTACATACAGAAACTATATAAGCATTGAATCGATGGATGTTGCGAATTCATGGTTAATTGTGTGATTGAATATATGTTAACAATGTGATTAAATGTTTTGAAGTATGTTATGTTCATATTATTAAAATGGTAATTGAATGGTGAGTTTTGCTTATTATTTCATACGAGCTTACTAAGCTTTATAGCTTATATTGTTATTTTTCCATGTTTTATAGTGAAATCATAACTAGCTCGAATTTGGGAATCGTCAGAGATCTCATCACACTATCAAGCTTTCACTTTGGTACCTTTCAAACTTATGTATTTGGTTATATGGCATGTATAGGAGCTTTGGTCATTTTGGTATATATGATAGTAATAAATTTAGCCATTTGGATTGGCTTGTAAAGGTTTAGTGTTTGGTATTGTATTTAACCATGAGAGTTGGCTTATTTTGGTTGATTTGGTTGTGTATATATATATGCAAATGACATTTGTCTTGTGTTGATAATTTCTATGCAAATGATTGTGGTAAATGATTGATATTTGAGAATTGGTATGCTTATGAGTTTAGGCTAAATGATGCATAATTGGAATTACTGACATTGATGATTTGTGAAAGTGAGGCTTGGTATGAAATTGAATGGCATATTGTAGTATTTGTGTGCCTTGTATATGTTGGTATTGAAATGGCATGAATTAAGCTTATTTGAGATTGGATGAATGTTTATTAATGTCATGTTTGGTGTCATTTGGTTTTGTGTAAGTGTATGCAAAATTGGGTGGTAAAATGGCTTGGTAAATAGCCTATTTTTTTTCCACATGGGCAGCGATGGCCGTGTGTCTCAGCCGTGTGTGACACATGGCCAGGTTACACGGAAGTATTAATTTAGAAATCAAGTCAGTATGCTCCATACAGCTTAGGACACGAGCGTGTGACTTGGCCATGTGGCATAAGTCAGTATACCCGACAGGTTTGGCACGGCCTAGCACAAGGCCCATCACATGGGCGTATGTGGCCATTTCAAAGGGCACACGGGCGTGTGTGGCCATTTCAAAGGGCACACAGGCTAGTCACACAGGAGTGTGGTTGGCCGTGTGACCCAAGTCAGAGAGTTACACGGGGTTAGACACGGGTTGGGACACGGCCATGTGATCCCATTTAAAATGTCCACACGGCCTATAACACAGGCATGTCTTTGGCCGTGTGAGACACACGGACGGGCCACACGGGTGTGTGACCCCTGTATTTTGTAAAATTTTCTAAGTTTTCCAAAAATTTCATAGGTTATCGGTTTAGTCCCGAACCGCCCCAAATGCATGTTTTGGGCCTCGTTGGCTCTTATTAAGGACAATGTGAATGATGTTGAATGATGATTACATGAAATTTGAAAATGTATGTGAAATGTATGTTTAATTGTATCATATGTTCGGTAATGCCCCGTAATCCTATTTTAGTGTAGAATACGGGTTAGAGGTGTTACATTTATTGGTATCAGAGCTATGGTTTAGTCGATTCTAGGACTAACATAGCGTATGTGAGAGTCTAACTATACATGCTATAAATTATAACACCCCTAACCCGTATTCATATACTGATCAAACACAACATAAATCATATATTTTCACACAATCATCAATCAAATATAATCACAATGTCCCTTAGAAAGCTCTACAAGACCTTAAAACTTGCACAGAAGTGAGTCAGGACTAAACCGATAACATTTGCAAACTTTGGGAAACTTATAAAATTTTCAAGCATTCAAGGGTCACACATCCGTGTGAACAGACCGTGTGCCTCACATGGCCACCAGACACGCCCGTGTCTCAGACCATGTGAAAACAGGGCATACATACTGGCTTGAACCACATGGCCTAGGACACACCCGTGAGTCAGGCCGTGTGAAATCTAGAAGGGTTACTGACTTGGGTCACACGGCCAGCCACACGCCTATGTGCTAGCCCGTGTGCTATACACAGCCAGTAGACATGCCCGTGTGTCTAGGCCGTGCCAAACCTATAGGGTATGCTGACTTAATTCAAAAGGGTACCCCAGGGGACACTGGCTGTAAAGCATGACCGCGTGTAGCACACGGCTAAGACACACGCCCGTGTCTCTATCCGCGTGGACAAAAATAGTCCATTTACAAAGCCAATTTTCCACCCTTTTTCCCGTTCACATAAATAACCAAAATGGTACCAATTCATCATACAATAGGCATCCTAAAATCATTATCCAAAATGCACAATTCATACTATATTCATTTCAATCAATTTCCATAATTAATTCAAGCCAAACACCTATTCAAAAACTTATATCATCCAATATTCATTCACAAGCATATATCTACTCAATTTATCAACTTCAATCATAACATATAAATTCTTTACTAAACTCAAAACATTACCATTTGAACAACTATGAAACCTTAGCCACATTTATACCAAAAAATACCAAACTAAGCCATCACACATGGCTATCCATACAAATCAAAACATATACATAATGAGCCAAATCTCTTGGCTATATTCACAACCAAAGTACGATAATGACACTAGCCTATACATGCCATATACCATATATACAAGGATTCAACAGTACCAACAAAATGATCAATAGTGTGATGACGACTCCTGGCGATTCCCGAGTCTGAGTTAGTGTTGATTATCTATAAAACATAGACAAATAACACATGCTAAGCGTATAGCTTAGTAGTTTCGTAAGTGATTAACTCAATTTATCAAATAAATGTAATTTCACTATTTTCACATTTCCAAAATAAACATCACATTAACCACAAACTTTTGTCATGTCTCAAAACATGATCAAATATCGTCTCAGTAAACTTTCTCAATGTAATACTCGAATAGATTTCGTATGTACCTATATCGTCTGATACTAACCTCTTTCTCAACTACGTCATTCTTTACAAATTGAGCCATTCAGAATAGAAATCGGATACTCAAGGATTACAATCGATAATTACCTATACCATGGCCCGTAGTCAAATCAAAGTAACTTATCCCCGAGTACCTATACCAGGGCCCATAGCCAAATCAAGGTAACTTCTCTCTGAATACCTATACCATGGCTTGTAGCCAAATCAATGTATTATTCACACCTGAAGTGCCAATATCATGGCCCGAAGCCAATACATTAACCTAATGACCTGTCACTAGAGTCCTAAACTTTTCTTAAGGTTCAACCAGGAGTTTCACTTGTCGATTTCATCGTTGAACACATCCGTTTAGTCGTATTCACAATTCAAACATTATTCGTAATCTCACAATCACATTTTTATGCAATACCAGAGCATATAACATACATTTATAATGAAATTATCACATACGAGCTTACCTCATACTCGAAATTGACGAATCGGATCAATTTCTCAATAAATTTTGATTTCCCCTAATATCAATCCGAATTCTTTCTTTCTTGATCTATATGTATTCAAAATTAATCCATTTAGTCAACCACTCATTCAATTTAATCCTTCAACATATATTTGAGCATTTTTACACTTTAGCCCTAAACTTTCACATTTCTTACAATTTAGTCATCAATTTATAAAAACACAAATTACACAATTTCTTTCTACTTTCATGCTAGCCGAATTCTTCATAGACTCCTAGTAGCCCATTATTTTCATTTATTTACACTTTTAACCCTACATTTTCATATTTTTACAATTTAATCCCTAATTTGTATTTTGTCTAAAAATAACTTAACAAAACATAGTAATCTTTCAACAATTATTCATTTTCCACCATCAACATTCAAAAACATCAAGCTATCATCAATGGCAACTCAAAAAATCATAAACAAATTCAGAAATTAGGGTACGGGCTAGCTAGAATACAAAGCAACGATCACAAAAACATAGAAATCATCAAAAACCAAGCTTAAAATATACCTTAATTAAGCTATGTAAGTGCTGAATGCATGAATGCTTCAAACCCTTGTTTTCTTTTCTAATTTCGGTTGAGTATTAAAGAAGATGACCATCATTTAAATTTTTTTTGGTTTTATTACACATAATTCATAAATTATAAAATTAACCTTGGTTAATAAACGTTTAAATCATTAAATATAAGGTCATCTATGTCAATTTCAACTATCAATGGTATAATAACATCATAAGGACCTTTCATTTAGTAAACTATAGCAATTAAGTACTTTTAAAATATAGAATGCCACTTTTGCATTTTACGCGATTTAGTATTTTTTTCTCAAATTGAGCTATTAAACGATAAAATTAACTTACTAAATTTTCACACATATATAATCACATGCTATAAACACATAAAATAATATTAAAAATAAATTTTCGACCTTAAATTTTTGGTTCCAAAATCACTGTTTTGATTTAGGTAAAATTGGGCTATTACAACTCTCCTCCCTTAAGGATTTTCGTCCCCGAAAATCTCACCAGTGAATAGGTTTGGATGTTGCTTTCTCATAGCATCCTCTGGTTCCCATGTAGCTTTTTCAATCCCGTGACGATGCCATAAGACTTTCACTAACACGATTTTCTTATTTCTCAGCTCTTCGATCTCACGAGCTAAAATTCGAATCGGTTCTTCACTATATGACAAATCTGACTGAGTTTCAAACACTGTAGGAGAAATAACATGTGAAGGGTCGGATTGGTATCGTCGAAGCATCGATACATGAAAAACATTGTGAATCTTCTCTAACTCACTCGGTAAAGCTAACCAATATGCCGCTGGACCTATTCTTTCAATGATCTCATACGGCCCGATGAATCTCAAACTCAATTTGCCTTTACGGCCAAATCGAAGTATTTTATTCCACGAAGATACTTTCAAAAACACTTTATCCCCAATCTAAAACTTAAGATCTTTCCGTTTCAAGTCTGCGTATGATTTTTGACGATCTGACGCTGCTTTCAGACTATCACAAATTACTTTCACTTTCCATTTGGTCTCTTTAATCAAATCGACCCCAAAAATGTTTTTCTCGTATAACTCAGTCCAGTACAACGGTGTTTGATACGTGATGTTCATGACATATTTGAAATATTTATAATGAATCATTCTTGAAACTAACTATTATCACGATGAAGGCAAGTGTACCTATCGTACAGTAGTATAGGTTTAGCAAGACTGGATTGTCGAACGCAAAGGAACTAAAAATACTAGTAATGACTGTCTTTTTATTATCTAGCCTAAGAATAATGGGGTTTGTTTTAACTAACAAATTAACTAAACTAAGAATTCACAGAAAATAGATTTGGGGAATTACTTTTGGAAAAACGATTGAATTAAGACAATACCTAAGGAAATATCCACATTGACTTCACATTTTATTTGACTCTGAATCAGACGATTTATTCATTTGACTTGATCCGTAGAAATCCCTAAGTTATATTATTATCCCTCTCGAGACTAACAACATCTAACTCTAGGTTGACTAATTAAAATCTCTTTCTAATTAACTCCCTAGGGTTGTATTAACTCGACCTATGGATCCCCTTATTAGGTTTCGCCCTAATCTGGAAAAATCTTGTCATCCTATCTCTAGGCGCGCAATCAACTCTGCTTAATTATGACAAATGTACTCTTAGACAGGGTATATTCTTCCTCTGAATAAGAGCTTAACTTGAATCAATATCCTGGAATATCAAAACAAGAATTAAGAACACATAATTAAGAACAAGTCAAATATTTATCATACGATTCAAATAATAATAACAATATCTGTCTTAGGTTTCATTCCCCTTAGGTGTTTAGGGGTTTTAGTTCATAACTAAAAAGGTTAACATCTCAGAAGAATAATGAATACAAAACATAAAGAAAAACCCAAAACTCCTAAAGGGAAATTGAGGGGAGATCTTCAGTCTTGATGATGAATCCGGCTTCTGAGATGAATCAATCAGCTTTCCTTGAGCAATTCCCTGCTTCCTCCTCCGTGTGTGTCTTCCTCGTCCTCTAGGGTGTATTTATAGGCTTTAGAATTCCTAAGAAGCCTCAAAATTGGCTTTTTCCAAATTGGACTCAATTTGGGCTCGATAGGGACACGCCCGTGTGCGATTACTTCAGGCCATGGTTGAGCCTGTTAAATAGGCACGAGCGTGTCATCCACCCGTATGAGTTGTGCTTCGATTCTGCCAAATTGACACTGTAATATCCTGATTTTCGGGTTTTGTCGTGATTCTCAATATTTTGGTAAAGTCTTTAAAATTAGGTATTTGGTTGTGAAATTCATAATTGGAGGGTGTAAATGGGCTTATGGAAGGCCCATGTGTTGGCCAAAACCCGGTAGTACTTTTGAATTTTGGACTTAAGAAGTTAGGGGGTCTGGATAGGTGGCCTTATTAGAAATTGTGGGTAAAAAGTATCACAAAAGAGCCTCTGGTAAAGTGGCTAAGTGACGCCACTAGGGAGCTAAAAAGGTGGCGTGTAAGTGGTTGGCAAATGTGATGTTAATTTTTATGCTTTGAGCATGCAGGAATTGTAGCCGAATGGAACTTTGTGGGAGAGAGTTTGAATCAGTCAAACACATGGATTAAGGAGTGATAAGGGGAGAGATTTTAGGGATTTGAAAGAGGTATTAGATTAGGCCGAATAGGGGGATTAGGGAGAAGAAATCGGCTAGGGGGAATTTGAGGGTTGTATATTCGACATTAAGCTATAGTTGTGCAAATTTTCCTCTGTTTGAACACCGTAGAACCATTCTTTTCTTTTTATTTTCTTCTCTAACTAAAACTGCCACCCTCCCCATTCGTCTTTCTCTCTTTTCTTTTTCGAAACTAGTCCATTATTCCCGTTCGCTTCATCTACTACTCCCTTTCTTATCTTCACCTTTGCCGAAAAGCCACAAAAGCTGAAACCTGTGAAGCTTGGTTGTGTCGATTCCATTGTTGACCAGCAACCTTCTTTTCTCTTCAAAATTCAAAATTAGGTATTTGGTTGTGAAATTCATAATTGGAGGGTGTAAATGGGCTTATGGAAGGCCCATGTGTTGGCCAAAACCCGGTAGTACTTTTGAATTTTGGACTTAAGAAGTTAGGGGGTCTGGATAGGTGGCCTTATTAGAAATTGTGGGTAAAAAGTATCACAAAAGAGCCTCTGGTAAAGTGGCTAAGTGACGCCACTAGGGAGCTAAAAAGGTGGCGTGTAAGTGGTTGGCAAATGTGATGTTAATTTTTTATGCTTTGAGCATGCAGGAATTGTAGCCGAATGGAACTTTGTGGGAGAGAGTTTGAATCAGTCAAACACATGGATTAAGGAGTGATAAGGGGAGAGATTTTAGGGATTTGAAAGAGGTATTAGATTAGGCCGAATAGGGGGATTAGGGAGAAGAAATTGGCTAGGGGGAATTTGAGGGTTGTATATTCGACATTAAGCTATAGTTGTGCAAATTTTCCTCTGTTTGAACACCGTAGAACCATTCTTTTCTTTTTATTTTCTTCTCTAACTAAAACTGCCACCCTCCCCATTCGTCTTTCTCTCTTTTCTTTTTCGAAACTAGTCCATTATTCCCGTTCGCTTCATCTACTACTCCCTTTCTTATCTTCACCTTCGCCGAAAAGCCACAAAAGCTGAAACCTGTGAAGCTTGGTTGTGTCGATTCCATTGTTGACCAGCAACCTTCTTTTCTCTTCACTTTTTGGTGACCAATTCCTTCTTCTGTCAAACTCTAAGTGCTACAAAGGAAGACAGTGGTAAGTATTCATACTCTAATCAATTCAGTAGTAACTGTTGACAAAAGTCGAAACCCCCTATAGTTTAGGGAGGTTTTCGATTTGAGATATAGGCCTTATTGGGATTTTTCATTTGATTCTTATGGTTTGTATAGAGGAGTAGATAACTTTGAAGGAGCAGCAAGCCTCGGTGAAGGTAAGTGATCTATGGCCATTAGGGGGTTCTTTGGCCGAATATGGCAAGGTGGATTTTGGGTTTGATAAGCATGATTTGTACACTAAGTATGGTGATAGGTTGGCGTGGGGCACTTTGCTAGTGAACATCACAAAACAGGTGTGTAACGAACCCTCTTTCGCAGCTTAACTTAATATTTGCCGAAAAGCCGAAATGCCGAAATTCTGGCATTTCGAGGACTAGTGAGCATGCGAATGCTCATAAGTTAGTTAGATTTGCTAAGTTCGATGATCGGGATCATTAGAACAGGTAAGGGCATGATTTGGTGCACGATGGTAAGTTGGGCCTCGAGGGGCTAAAATCGGGCCCAATGGGCTTTCGGGCCCATTTGGGTAAGTTTGGTAGAAATTGGAATCTTGTCAATTTGTGCATTAATACGGCTAAGACCATTATGGAAATGGGCTAAATGGGCCTAGATGACTAATTCGGCTATGTAGGGCCCATTGGGGGTTTTTTGCCCAATAACTCGGTTTCGCTAAAAATGGGCTAGAATCGCTGTCAAAACACATGGAATTGTTAGTAACTGATAATGAACATAGAGAACCCTAATATTTGGTAAATTTATGAAATTACCCTTATAATATGAAAATGACTGTTTTGCCCCTAAGTAAAAATGACCATTTTACCCCTAGGGTTTAATTATGAATTTGATGCATGAGATTTTGATATACATGATTTGACATGATATGCACATGATATGTATGATATGTACATGATGTATTCATTTACGCTTGGGTTGGGTTTATATGGATGGAGGAAGTGCAAAAAGGCTATGCCCTAGTTTACTGAAACGGGCTTTTGCCCCAGTTTATCAAAAAGGGCTTTTGCCCCAGTTATTAAAAGAGGCTAGGCCTCTAGTTATATGATAAAGTAGCTATGCTGCCATTGGAGAGTTTGGTTGGGTGGGTTGAGCTATTCCCCACATGGAGAGCTTGGCTTGTACGGGTGGAGAGTAGCGGTTGGTGGGTTGAGTAGTCTCCGCAAATGGGCTTGCATATGTTCATTGATGTTGTATGTATTATTGAAATGGGCCTATGGGCCATATCGTTACAGTAAAGGCTTCAGCCCAGTGATATGAATAATGAAAAGGCTTCGGCCTAGTGATATGAATAATGAAAAGGCTTCGGCCCAGTAATATGAATAATGTGAAGGCTTCGGCCCAGTATATGCTGAGATTGAATTTGGGCTTAGGCCCAGTAGGCTGATATTGTTTTGGGCTCTGAAAGGGGCTTGTTGGACACTGAGTTTCCAAACTCACCCCTTTTCCTTAACCTTGCAGGTGAGCCTTGATGTGGGGGCTTGGAGCCGGAGGGGATTTAGAGTGGCCACGGTGATCGCTTTTGGGCTTTGAAATAAGTGATTGGTTTTTCTTTAGTTTACCTTATTTATTATTTATTTTGTTTGGGTTGTAATAAGGCCATTTTAACTTTATTTTCTTTTCTGGGATTATTTTATTTTTTAATAACTTTAAACTGGTTGATAATAATTCAAATGGGCTAGACTTAGAACGCGGTTTCAAAATGATACTTACTTTCAAAAGAACACAATGTCACGATCATTCGATTTATCAAAGATATCTACTCAAAGAGATTTCAACCCGTTATAACCAAGTGTGGCAATGGTTGTGGGCATGTCTAGGATTGGATCCAATCGAAGAGCTTGGTACTTAAGAGACCTTCATGGCTCACCTCCTCTGTTACGGATTCCTACCTGGTGCCCAGCTTCCATTCACTTGGTTAAACTTAACAAAAGATGGTTTTAAAGCGCTAGAACGAAACGTGGATTTTTAACTTCAATGTGGCACGTCGGATTTAGCCGTATCGTCTGGGTCGGGTTTGGGGTGTTACATTTAGTGGTATCAGAGCCCGATTGCAACAACTCAGCTGTGGATTGGGTTCGAAAATCTTTTCAAAAACCTAGGCCTAAGAGGGGTATTTTTGGAAATAGTTTTGAAATTTTCTTTTCAGAGACATTTTACAAGGTATACATGATAAAATGATTCAAGTTTTTTTTTCTGGTTTTTTTAAAACGGGGCTAAAATCAAGAGTTTCAAAATAAAGGTGTGTCAAGTCAAAATTAAAAGTTCTATTTGTTGTGACCAAATGCATGTTTTTTTTTGTTTTTGGAGAAAGAAGTGGCACACTGAATCCCCGGCACCAAGTCTGTAAGTATACTCTCTTTTACGTTATGTGATAATGATATGATGCTATGAATAGAACTGAGACCCTACTATGATACTTTAGATAGGGTAGAGCTGTAAAATGGTAGAAATGAGACTGTAGCTAGGCTACGACGTTGCGAAAACAATCCTTGAACTACTATATTTCCATAAGACATCTCATAATAAACAATTGAACATTATACTAATATCATAATATTCGTAATCAGATAATTCGATATGAGTACAAGAGGAACTCGTGGACGAGGCCACGGACGTGGTCGCGGAAGGGTGCAAGCGGAATCTTCATCCTCAGGGCATAGGCTAGTGAGGAGGCATCCGTGTCACAGGCAACTGAGACTGGGTCTTATGATCGGGCTGCGGGGGATGATGGTTTGTTCCAAGCAATGTTAAGGGTTTTGGAAAGGGTTGCTAGAGCTAGCACCGGGACAGTAAATAAGGGATCTATCTCGGAGCGACTCCGGGCTAACGGAGCAGAAGTTTTTAGGGGCGTATCTAGAGTAGCCCCGAATGTGGCCGAATATTGGCTAGAGGCAATAGAGCGGATTATGGACGATTTAGATTGCTCTGTGGAGCAAAAGTTGAAGGGGGCTGTGTCGTTGCTACGAGACGAGGCATACCGATGGTGGATCACTGTAAGGGAGAGCACCCCGATTGAACGAGTAACCTGGGAATTGTTCAAGACTGCTTTTAAGAGGAGGTATGTTGGAGCTAGTTATGTGGATGCCCGTCGAAAGGAATTTTTGAATCTGACTCAGGGTAATAAGACTATTGCGGAGTATGAGGCGGAATTCTTGAAGTTGAGTCGATACGCCAGCGGGATAGTTGCGACTGAATATGAGCACAGTGTTCGATTTGAGGATGGCCTCCGCGATGAGCTTAGGATACTGATAGCTCCACAGAGGGAGTGTGATTTCGCTGCGTTGGTAGAAAAGACTAAGATAGTCGAGGAAGTAAAGAGAACTGAACGGTAGAATCGTGAGAAAGATCGACCCAGATTTGGGAGGGATTCTGGACCCTCGAGTGCTACAAATAGGTATGTTAAAAGAGCTAGAATGGAAGTACTGGTTCGAGCAGTTTAAGTGAATACTTTTAGACCGCAGGCTTGCAGGGACTGTGGTAGGGTGCATATGGGGGAGTGCTGGAAACGTACTGGAGCATGTTTTCGATGTGGGTCAAAGGAGCATAAGTTCAGAGAATGTCCTCGTAGAGCAGCTCAGGAACTAGCTGCGGAACAAAGGGATGTTCAACCACAGTGAGGAGGACCACTACCACAAAGAGGTCGTGGGTAAGGTAGAGGTGGCAATGGAGGTGGACGAGGACGTGGGCCACCTAGCAGGGGTGCTGGGTATGCTGAAGCTCGACAGTCGACGTTGGTTTATGCTGCACAACGTCGTGAGGAGGGTGACACTCCTGATGTTATAATCGGTACGTTTTTCATTCATAGCACGCCTTACACCACTTTGATTGATGTGGGTTCCACTCACTCGTATGTTGCTTGTGATGTATCTGGGGCTTTGGGTGTGCTTTCCGAGGAGACGGTGAGTGGGGTATCGGTGATGAGCCCTTCAGGACACTCGGTTAAGGTAGATAAACTCTTTAGGGCGATGCCTTTAGAGACACAAGATAAGATATTTGTAGGAGATTTGATGGAGCTGCCATTTGGGGATTTTGATCTTATCTTGGGAATGGACAGGCTAGCTAAGCATAGGGCGACGTTGGATTGTGCTGCTAAGAGAATGATACTAAGAACTGCCAAAGATGAGGAGATAATGGTCATAGGGGAATGAAGGAATTATTTGTCCAATGTTGTTCGGCTTTAAGAGCCGAGAAGTTGATTCGGAATGGTTGTGAGGCGTACTTGGCATTTGTAAGTCAAGTTGAACCTGAGGGGATAACTGTGGAGTCGGTTAGGACCATTAAAGAGTTTCAAGATGTATTTCCGGAGGAACTTCCTAGATTAGCTCCGAACAGAGAAGTCGAGTTCGGATTCGACTTGTTACCTGGAATAGCTCCTGTGTCCATTGCGCCTTATAGGATGGCAGCAAAGGAGTTGATAGAATTGAAAGCTCAGATTCAGGAACTGTTGGATAGAGGGTTTATAAGACCAAGTGTTTCCCCGTGGGGCGCACCAGTGTTGTTCGTAAAGAAGAAAGATGGGACCATGCAAATGTGTATTGACTATCGACAGTTGAATTAACTGACGATCAAGAACAAGTATCCGTTACAAAGAATCGACGATCTGTTCGACCAACTAAGGGGAGCCTCGGTATTTTTTAAGATCTACCTTCGATCAGGATATCATCAGTTGAGAGTCAAAGAAGTGGATATTCATAAGACGACATTCAAGACTCGATATGGTCATTGCGAGTTCCTAGTTATGCCCTTTGGTTTGACTAATGCACCGGCAGCATTCATGGATTTAATGAATTGGGTGTTTCAGCCGTACTTGGATCGGTTTGTGGTTGTTTTTATCGATGATATCTTGGTGTATTCAGAAATGGAAGAGAAGCATAATGAGCATCTTCGTGTTGTGCTGCAAGTGCTAAGGGAAAAGCAACTTTATGCAAAGTTTAGTAAGTGCGAGTTTTGGCTGAAGGAGGTCACTTTCTTGGGGCATGTTGTGTCTGCTGAGGGAATCAAGGTGGACACTCGAAAGATTGAGGCAATTCTGGAATGGAAGCCACCGAGGTCAGTAACAGAAATTCAAAGTTTTCTGGGGTTGGCAGGTTATTATCGGAGATTTGTGGAAGGATTTTCTGTGTTGGCAGCACCGTTAACGAAACTTATAAGGAAGGGAGCACCTTTTGTTTGGACGGATAAGCAGTAAGAGGCTTTTGAGAAGCTGAAGAAGGTTTTAACAGAAGCGCCAGTGTTGATTCAGCCAGAGTCTGGTAAGGATTTCACTGTGTACTGCGATGCGTCACATGTAGGTTTGGGCTGCGTGTTGATGCAAGAGGGTAAAGTGGTCGCTTATTCTTTACGACAGCTTAAGCCTCACGAGGTAAACTACCCTACGCATGACTTGGAGTTGGCAGCAGTGATTTTTGCGCTTAAAATATGGAGGCACTACTCGTATGGGGAGAGATGCATTATTTATACGGATCACAAGAGTCTTAAGTACTTGTTAACTCAAAAGGAGCTGAATCTTAGACAGCGAAGGTGGATAGAGTTGTTAAAGGACTATGACTGTTCGATTGGGTACCATCCAGGTAAGGCAAATGTCGTGGCTGATGCGTTAAGTCGAAGGACTATGGCGGAATTGAAGGCAATGTTTGCTCGTTTAAGTTTGTATGACGATGGAAGCTTAGTGGCAGAGTTACAAGTGAGACCGACTTGGGTGGAGCAGATTAAGAAGCAGCAGTTGGAAGATGAGTCGTTGGTTTCTCGGTTTCAGCAAGTTGGGAAGGGGGGGAATCCAGATTTTGGGTTAAATAATGACAGGGTTCTTTGTTTTCGAGGAAGAATTTGTATGCCGAAGGACTCTGACTTGAGATTGATGATTTTAAAAGAGGCATATAATGGACCTTGTGCTATGCATCCAAGAGGGAGTAAGTTGTATCGAGACTTGCAAGAGCTATATTGGTGGCCTGGACTTAAGCGAGAAGTGACCGAATTTGTGGGGAAATGTTTGACGTGTCAACAAGTAAAGGCCGAGCATCAACTGCCTTCAGGATTGTTACAGCCAGTAAAGATACCACTTTGGAAGTGGAAAAGGGTAACTATGGATTTTGTAAGTGGGTTGCCATTGACACCTTCCAAGAAGGATTCAGTTTGGGTAATTATGGATAGGCTCACGAAATCTGCCCATTTCATACATGTCCGAACCGATTACTCACTTCAGAAGCTGACCAAGTTGTATGTGGCGAAGATAGTGCGGTTGCATGGGGTGCTAGTATCAATAATTTCTGACCGAGACCCAAGGTTTACATCTCGGTTTTGGCAGAAGTTCCATGAGACGTTGGGAACGCGATTGGATTTTAGTACGGCTTTTCACCCTCAGTCGGATGGGTAGTCAGAGAGGGTCATTCAGATTTTAGAAAACTTGTTGAGAGGTTGTGTTATTGAATTTAGAGGCAGTTGGAAGGACTATTTTCCATTGGCGTAGTTCGCGTATAACAACAGTTACCAAGCAAGTATTCAGATGGCTCCTTATGAGGCACTATATGGGCGAAGGTGTCGTTTGCCTACTTGTTGGGTAGAGTTGGGGGAAAGGCAAGTACTTGGTCCAGAGTTGGTAGCAGATACTGAAGACAAAATTAAGGTGATCAGGAATCGGTTAAAGGAGGCAGCGGATCAACAAAAGTCTTATGCCGATCTGAAGCGTAAGGATATTGAATATGCTGTGGGGGATATGGTCTTTTTGAAGGTATCACCTTGGAAGAAGATATTGAGATTTGGTAAGAAGGGCAAGTTGAGTCCACAGTTTATTAGGCCTTATCGAATTATTAAGCGGATAGGGCCAGTGGCTTATCAGCTAAAGTTACCTCTAGAGCTGGATCATATTCATGACGTTTTTCATGTGTCCATGCTAAGGCGATATCGTTCTGACCCAACTCATATCGTGCCAGTTGCAGAAATTATAGTACAGTCGAATCTGACCTTCGAAGAAGAACTTGTGCAAATACTTGATCACGACGTCAAGGTGCTGAGAAGAAAGCCAGTCCCATTAGTGAAGGTACTTTGGAGAAACCATGGAAAAGAAGAAGCTACTTGAGAGACCGAGGAAGCAATGCGTCAGCAATACCCTCAATTGTTTGGAGCAGGTAAAGATTTCGAGGCCAAAATTTCTTTAAGGATGGTAGAGTTGTAATATCCTGATTTTCGGGTTTTGTCGTGATTCTCAATATTTTGGTAAAGTTTTTAAAATTAGGTATTTGGTTGTGAAATTCATAATTGGAGGGTGTAAATGGGCTTATGGAAGGCCCATGTGTTGGCCAAAACCCGATAGTACTTTTGAATTTTGGACTTAAGAAGTTAGGGGATCTGGATAGGTGGCCTTATTAGAAATTGTGGGTAAAAAGTATCACAAAAGAGCCTCTGGTAAAGTGGCTAAGTGACGCCACTAAGGAGCTAAAAAGGTGGCGTGTAAGTGGTTGGGGGAAAACCTGGGTTCGATTCCCTGTGATGGCAAATGTTATGTTAATTTTTTATGTTTTGAGCATGCAGGAGTTGTAGCCGAATGGAACTCCGTGGGAGAGAGTTTGAATCAGTCAAATGCATAATTAAGGAGTGATAAGGGGAGAGATTTTAGGGATTTGAAAGAGGGATTAGATTAGGCTGAATAGGGGGGATTAGGGAGAAGAAATCGGCTAGGGGGAATTTGAGGGTTGTATATTCGGCATTAGGCTATAGTTGTGCCGATTTTCTTCTATTTGAACACTGTAGAACCATTCTTTTCTTTTTATTTTCTTCTCTAACCGAAACTGCCACCCTCCCTATTCATCTTTCTCTATTTTCTTTTTCGAAACTAATCCATTATTCCCTTTCGCTTCATCTACTACTCCCTTTCTTATCTTCACCTTTGCCGAAAAGCCACAAAAGCCGAAACCTGTGAAGCTTGGTTGTACCGATTCCATTGTTGACCAGCAACCTTCTTTTCTCTTCACTTTTTGGTGACCAATTCCTTCTTCTGTCGAACTCTATGTGCTACAAAGGAAGACAGTGGTAAGTATTCGTACTCTAATCAATTCAGTAGTAACTGTTGACAAAAGTCGAAACCCCCTATAGTTTAGGGAGGTTGCCGATTTGAGATATAGGCCTTATTGGGTTGTTTCATTTGATTCTTATGGTTTGTATAGCAAATTAGATAACTTTGGAGGAGCAGCAAGCCTTGGGGTATCGATTTGGATAACTTCGATCGAGCATCGGACTCGGTTAAGGTAAGTGATCTATGGCCATTAGGGGGTTCTTTGGCCGAATATGGCAAGGTGGATTTTGGGTTTGATAAGCATGATTTGTACACTAAGTATGGTGATAGGTTGGCGTGGGGGACTTTGCTAGTGAACGTCACAAAACAGGTGTGTAACGAACCCTGTTTCGTAGCTTAACTCGATATTTGCCAAAAAGCCAAAATGCCAAAATTCTGGCATTTCGAGGACTCGTGAGCATGCGAACGCTCATAGGTTAGTTAGATTCGCTAAGTTCGATGATCGGGATCATTGGAACAAGTAAGGGCATGATTTGGTGCATGATGGTAAGTTGGGCCTCGAGGGGCTGAAATCGAGCCCAATAGGCTTCCGGGCCCATTTGGGTAAATTTGGTAGAAATTGGAATCTTGTCAATTTGTGCATTAATATGGCTAAGACCATTATGGAAATGGGCTAAATGGGCTTAGATGACTAATTCGGCTATGTAGGGCCTATTAGGGGTTTTTGGCCCAATAACTCGTTTTCGCTAAGAATGGGCTAGAATCGTTGTCAAAACACATGGAATTGTTAGTAACTGATAATGAACACAGAGAACCTTAATATTTGGTAAAATTATGAAATTACCCTTATAATATGAAACTGACTGTTTTGCCCCTAGGTAAAAATGACCACTTTACCCCTAGGGTTTAATTATGAATTTGATGCATGAGATTTTGATATACATGATTTGACATGATATGCACATGATATGTATGATATGCACATGATTTATTCATTTACGCATGGGTTGGGTTTATATGGATGGAGGAAGTGCAAAAGGGCTATGCCCTAGTTTACCGAAACGAACTTTTGCCCCAGTTTATCAAAAAGGGCTTTTGCCCCACTTATTAAAAGAGGCTAGGCCTCCAGTTATATGATAAAGCAGCTATGCTGCCAGTGGAGAGTTTGGTTGGGTGGGTTGAGTTATTCCCCACATGGAGAGCTTGGTTGGTACGGGTGGAGAGTAGCGATTGGTGGGTTGAGTAGTCTCCCCAAATGGGCTTGCATATGTTCATTGATGTTGCATGTATTATTGAAATGGGCCTATGGGCCATATCATTCCAGTAAAGGCTTCGGCCCAGTGATATGAATAATGAAAAGGCTTCGGCCCAGTGATATGAATAATGAAAAGACTTTGGCCCGGTGATATGAATAATGTGAAGGCTTCGGCCCAGTATATGCTGAGATTGAATTTCGGCTTAGGCCCAGCAGGCTAATATTGTTTTGGGCTTTGAAAGGGGCTTGTTGCACACTGAGTTTCCAAACTCACCCCTTTTCCTTAACCTTGTAGGTGAGCCTTGATGTGGGGGCTTGGAGCCGGAGGGGATTCAAAGTGGCCACGGTGATCGCTTTTGGGCTTTGAAATAAGTGATTGGTTTTTCTTTAGTTTACCTTATTTATTATTTATTTTGTTTGGGTTGTAATAAGGCCATTTTAACTTTATTTTCTTTTCTGGGATTATTTTATTTTTTAATAACTTTAAACTGGTTGATAATAATTCAAATGGGCTAGACTTAGAACGCGGTTTCAAAACGATACTTGCTTTCAAAATAACACAATGTCACGATCATTCGATTTATCAAAGATATCTACTCAAAGAGATTTCAACCTGTTATAACCGAGTGTGGCAATGGTTGTGGGCATGTCTGGGATGGGATCCAATCGAAGAGCTTGGTACTTAAGCAGCCTTCATGGCTCACCTCCTCTATTACGGATTCCTACCTGGTGCCCAGTGCAACGCCCCCACAGCCGAAACCGTCGCCGGAGTCGAGCTTGAGGAGTTACCGAACATAATTTATCAAATTAAGAACTTCAAATCTTTTGTTTCTACATTCACAGCTTTCTAGCTACTCGCGTCACAGTTACAAGAAAAATCATATCTCGAGTTACGAAACTAAAAATCAAGATCCGTAAATTTTTCCTAAATCTAGACTCATATATCTATTTACTAATTTTTTTATAGAATTTTTGGTTGGACCAATTAGTACAGTTTATTAGTTAAAGTCTCCCCTGTTTCAGGGTTCAACTGCTCTGACAGAGATATCTCTCTATACAGAATTTCAATGACTACGAGGTTTGTTTCTCCTAAAACTAGACTCAATAAGGAATCTTTACATATAAAGATTGACTTATAATTATTTTTGTAAAATTTATTATGAATTTCTAAATTTAGAATAGAGGATCCAGAAATCACTCTAGCCCTGTTTCACAAGGTTTCAAATATCTCATAAAGTATAATTTATATGCCTGTTTTTTTATCCATATGAAAATAGACTCACTAAGCTTAAATTTCATAACTTTCTCATCATTTAATTCCATTTATACTATTTTTAGTGATTTTTCAAATTCATGTCATTGCTGCAGCAATATTCTGTTTTAAGGCAAATTTCATCTTTTCATGAGTTGTTATGAACTAGATAACCTATTAAACTTCCATGATATCAAACATGATCTAAATCTAACCATCACCATGACTTATCAATATCAAACATTTTCTCAACCAATCATGGCCATATCATAAAATTATTTACACAAAGTAAATATATTGCTATACATGCCATACTTAAGTTTTACAAGCCATTTACCCAGATGAAAGTCATTTGGATAGTGTGATCGAACCTTCGACCCGTCCCGATTCCCGAGCTGGCTTGTTCAAAACTACAGTAAATAAAGAGGAGGGAGTAATCATAAATGCTTAGTAAGTTCATATGTAAATAACAAGTAACATAACAATACAAATATACCAAACAACTTTAGCATGGTATCACCAAAACATATGTCATATTTCTAAACATCATTCATCAACTTACCACCTTATCGTTGTTGTATCTATTATCAACCCGAGGGTTAAGAACATACCTGTCCAAAGTGTCCATTTCACAACACTTACCAAAACGTCGCTTGCATCTTAAGTGTTCTTTCATTTCACTAGAAATTTCACCCGTTGAACACATCGGAATACAACTCGGATACACGGATAATTTGCACATAAGTGCCTCATATGTAATCAAGAAATCATGTAACCCAGCCCTAACTGAACTCGGACTCAACTCAACGAGTTCGGATGCCTAGTTACATTTCACGAACTCGGACTCAACTCAACGAGTTCGGATGCCTAGTTACATTTCACGAACTCGGACTCAACTCAACGAGTTCGGACATTCGCATCCATAAGTGAACTCGGACTCAACTCAACGAGTTCGGATGCTCAACCATCCTAGTGACATGTCACTTGTATCCTAATCTATTCCTAAGGTTCAAACGGGCTTTTTCCCTCGATCTCACATTTGTCGTCTTCCATGGAATATCGGAACCGATACTCGGTAGCAATTCATATTTATCAAGTAGTAAACATAATTTGCATATTACTCAACATTAACCACAAAGCATAATATTTCACGATAAAAAAATCAGCATATCATATAATTAACATTAATAACTTAAAAATAACATTTATGCTACATTATTTACACATGAACTTACCTCGTATGCGAAAATGGCTACTTTTACCATTTCGTCCACAACTTGGTATTTTTCCATTTTAGCCCGAATTTCAGTTTTCCTCGCTCTATCATTTAAAATATAGTCTAATTAGGACTCACATTATTCAAGTTGACCCAAAATCATATTTTGGCAAAATTACAGTTTTGCCCCTAAACTTTTGCATATTTACACTTTTTCCCCAAAGCTCGTAAATTAAACTTCAGCCTATTTTCTTATGTTTTATGACATGCTGATCATTTTTCCCTTCTATGGAAACATCAAATTCTCACTCTAACATGTACTTATGACTATTAGGTATTTTTACCGATTAAGCCCTTTTGCTCGTTTTCACTTAAAACCGAGTAGTACAAGTTGTCTAACATAATTTAAAACCTCATATGCTATCATAAAACACCAAAATACACAAATTTCACCTATGGGTATTTTTCCAAATATGAACCCTAGGTTGAATTATTGCTAGCATAAGCTTAATCGAGCTACCGGGACTCCAAAAACGTAAAAATCATTAAAAACGAGGCTAGAACGGACTTACAATCGAGCTTGGAAGCTTGAAAAACCCTAGCCATGGTTTCTCCTTGCTATATTCGGCCATGGGGTTGAAGATGAGCAAAATTGGCTTTTAATTTTGTATTTTAATTCATTTTACCCCTAAATGACCAAAATGCCCTTTCTACTAAACTTTCCAAAAATTCCATCCATGTCCAATTTTTGTCCATAGACTTAGAAATTGGTAAAATTGCTATTTAAGACCTCCTAATTAATATTTCAAAACAATTTCATACTATAAACTTCTAGAATACAAGTTTTATAAATTATTCGATTTAGTCCTTAATTTCAATTTAAGCACTTTATGCATAAAATTTCTTCATGAATTTTTCACACAATCATGCAATCATATCATAGACCTCAAAATAATCATAAAATAATTATTTCTATCTCGGATTTTGTGGTCACGAAACCGCTATTCCGACTAGGCCCAAAATCAGGATATTACAACTCTCCCCCCTTAGGGATTTTCGTCCCCGAAAATCTTACCAGAAAAGTGGTCTTCACTTAGATTCCTCAATTTCATATTCGGTGTTGAAGAACTTTCACTCAGGCGGTGCCTCCAATATATCTCATTAATTTCTCATATATTCTGAAAGTTTACGAACTTATCTCTTAATTGTTCTTAAATTTTCAACCCTTCTCCGTTTCCCTTGTCATCTTGACATAAAACCATATCTCAATTTGGTTAATGGAGACTAGAATTCCAAGAAATTAAACAATCAAAAAGACTTGAAATTCCATGAATCTGATGAGTAGGGATTCATTCAATACCGATATGATTTATAGATCTCGCCAAACATTTAACAATAGGATACATCACATTTTCCTCTTTCCGCCATGGAAATAATTCTGATATGGCCTCAAGAATAATCCTTCTAGTTTCCATCCCAATATCAACACTGGCAAGGATAATTTTGATAGATTCCAATGCTCGGCTTTAACCCCTTTAACAACTCTGATTTTATGTAACATCGAAAGCTCTAAACTATCACATTACCTCACTGTCTTGAAACACATCACAATTCATAAAACGGTACATTACTGAAAGTCAGGAGGTCTTTACTCAATGTAGACTAGTCTAGTTCAGACGCTTCGGTTACCAATATTCTCATCTATCCAAACTTTGTCAACATGTAATAAACTTTTCAGCTTTCACAAGACGAAAACCTTATCATTCGTAGTGACTTTAACTAATATCCAACTCTTTCTAATAAATATACACTTCTCGTTCAGACTATTTACTCTTTTATCAGTACAAAAATGAAATTATATTATCAGACTTGAGAAAAATAATCCTGACATAATTGTCACATGAAATCTTTCAAATAAATAATTCACCATACCGACTGAAACCCGCGCTTTTATCACCTATGCCTTTACTGATGTCAAATCCTTACACAGAAATTAGAAAAAAAATCCCAATACTAAAATCACCACATTACCAAGATCAAATTACAAGTATAGTCATATTTGACATGATTAGCACGAGCTGAAGAACGCACTTCGAACACGAGTCATAATTGACAAATTATGGAACAAAGATAACAAGGAAACCAAATAAAGAAATCCAAGATACGGTACTATGCCGGAGAATCGAAAACCAAACTCATAGAGAAAATACAGAATACCCCGATAATTCTTCAAAGAAAGAAAGTCCCAAAGAAAACATCATTTAATCCCACTGGAATCAAATATAACAAGAACAATATATCTTCCCATACATATATATCAGATGAAGCATCAAGTAGAAGAAACAGAATCATAATATTCTTATCAGACGAAATGGAATAGAATACCCGATGAAATAGAGCAATATAAATTATAAACCAGTCAGACTACCAATGCTTTCATCCAACACCAGGATTAAAAGACATTCCCATATAACAAGAATTTCTTCAGAAGATCAATAGCCATAGAAATATTTCTGAGAACAGGTAAACACGTAGAACATCTCAAAAGAGACTGCTAAATCTGTCCAGTCCTAATTGTCACACTCAGATAGTTCACATTTCAATTATCATTTCCCCAACTAGTTCTGCCGTCACAAATTTCATATTAAACCATTCACGAAAGAAGGCCAGTTCTGAATAAATTTCGATTTACACTTTTCTCGACCTTGCACCTGAGTAATTCGGTTTACCAAGGAGAATTCCTTTTCTAACTGGGATAGTGCATAACTGCAATAATCTTTACGTCAATCCTATACTTTACTGGCTTTGACTTTACTTTTCAGCTCATTTTCAATCTCTGATCATACTTATAATTATTCTATCATTGAACTCTTTGGGTTCTCAACCGAAAACTTATTCAATACAAATCTCATGAAATTCCATTATAAGTTCCACTTTGGTAAGGGGGAGGGGTTGTAGGACCTCTGACTCGACTTTCTTATACATACACATATGACACAACTCCCATCATCATAGCAACATCATCAAAATCATGTCATTCATTCATGTTGGCTTACACCAATTTTCCTATTGTCCCATTTAGACAATATACTTATGCATACATTCTATGTTTTCTAGATAGCTTTACTTATCCATTCATTTAATTAAATTAATTCATGCTCATGACATCATATAAGGCCAAACAAACATAGATATTTGCATCACAATCACAACTTTCATTTCGTGCATCATCATGTACATATCATTACAATCATATAATTCAGTCCTACAATTTAACATAGATAAGTTCATTTCATTATAATCCTTTATCTCATAAAAAATTGTATATCATTAACATTCATCAACATTCAACGTCCAATCAAGACAAGGACATTTTCATTCGTATCATGATATTATGACCTTTATTCATACCTCTACTACTTTCTATTTATTCCGTTCATCTTATCAAGTAAGCCACATACACTACATCGTATGAGCATTAAGCAAATATGGATATTTATCACAACATGAACTTTCATCTCACATATTATCACATATGTATCATAAACTTTTATTCATACATTTCTGAAACCGAGACTTATCATAATCATAAATTTACTCAAATACCTTCGCATAACATTGAACATGGTCAGCGCAGCTCGGTTGGAGAGTACCCTGTCTAAATAAGACGGTACTCATACGCGTCGGAAGACATCACACTATCACAGATCAGTGGCATGTATAGCTAAACTTTTACACATGCTAGGTTAGTCCGAGAACCGACTAAACCTGCTCTGATACCACTAAATGTAACGCCCCCACACCCGAAACCGTCGCCGGAGTCGAGCTTGAGGAGTTACCAAACATAATTGATCAAATTAAGAACTTCAAATCTTTTGTTTCTACATTCACAACTTTATAGCTACTCGCGTCACAGTTACAAGAAAAATCATATCTTGAGTTACGAAACTCGAAATCAAGATCCGTAAATTTCTCCTGAATCTAGACTCATATATCTATTTATTAATTGTTTTATAGAATTTTTGGTTGGGCAAATTAATACAGTTTATTAGTTAAAGTCTCCCCTATTTCAGGGTTCGACTGCTCTGACATCTGTGTATTACGAATCAGATATCTCTCTATACAGAATTTCAATGACTACGAGGTTTGTTTCTCCTAAAACTAGACTCAATAAGGAATATTTACATATAAAGATTGACTTATAATTATTTTTGTAAAATTTATTATGAATTTCTAAATTTAGAATAGAGGATCCAGAAATCACTCTAGCCCTGTTTCACAAGGTTTCAAATATCTCATAAAGTATAATTTATATGCCTGTTTTTTTATCCATATGAAAATAGACTCACTAAGCTTAAATTTCATAACTTTCTCATCATTTAATTCCATTTATACTATTTTTAGTGATTTTTCAAATTCATGTCATTGCTGCAGCAATATTCTGTTTTAAGGCAAATTTCATCTTTTCATGAGTTGTTATGAACTAGATAACCTATTAAACTTCCATGATATCAAACATGATCTAAATTTAACCATCACCATGACTTATCAATATCAAACATTTTCTGAACCAATCATGGCCATATCATAAAATTATTTACACAAAGTAAATATATTGCTATACATGCCATACTTAAGTTTTACAAGCCATTTACCCAGATGAAAGTCCTTTGGATAGTGTGATCGAACCTTCGACCCGTCCCGATTCCCGAGCTGGCTTGTTCAAAACTACAGTAAATAAAGAGGAGGGAGTAATCATAAATGCTTAGTAAGTTCATATGTAAATAACAAGTAACATAACAATACAAATATACCAAACAACTTTAGCATGGTATCACCAAAACATATGTCATATTTCTAAACATCATTCATCAACTTACCACCTCATCGTTGTTGTATCTATTATCAACCCGAGGGTTAAGAACATACCTGTCCAAAGTGTCCATTTCACAACACTTACCAAAACGTCGCTTGCATCTTAAGTGTTCTTTCATTTCACTAGAAATTTCACCCGTTGAACACATCGGAATACAACTCGGATACACGGATAATTTGCACATAAGTGCCTCATATGTAATCAAGAAATCATGTAACCCGGCCCTAACTGAACTCGGACTCAACTCAACGAGTTCGGATGCCTAGTTACATTTCACGAACTCGGACTCAACTCAACGAGTTCGGACATTCGCATCCATAAGTGAACTCGGACTCAACTCAACGAGTTCGGATGCTCAACCATCCTAGTGACATGTCACTTGTATCCTAATCTATTCCTAAGGTTCAAACGGGCTTTTTCCCTCGATCTCACATTTTTCGTCTTCCATGGAATATCGGAACCGATACTCGGTAGCAATTCATATTTATCAAGTAGTAAACATAATTTGCATATTACTCAACATTAACCACAAAGCATAATATTTCACGATAAAAAAATCAGCATATCATATAATTAACATTAATAACTTAAAAATAACATTTATGCTACATTATTTACACATGAACTTACCTCGTATGCGAAAATGGCTGCTTTTACCATTTCGTCCACAACTTGGTATTTTTCCATTTTAGCCCGAATTTCAATTTTCCTCGCTCTATCATTTAAAATATAGTCTAATTAGGACTCACATTATTCAAGTTGACCCAAAATCATATTTTGGCAAAATTACAGTTTTGCCCCTAAACTTTTGCATATTTACACTTTTTCCCCAAAGCTCGTAAATTAAACTTCAGCCTATTTTCTTATGTTTTATGACATGCTGATCATTTTTCCCTTCTATGGAAACATCAAATTCTCACTCTAACATGTACTTATGACTATTAGGTATTTTTACCGATTAAGCCCTTTTGCTCGTTTTCACTTAAAACCGAGTAGTACAAGTTGTCTAACATAATTTAAAACCTCATATGCTATCATAAAACACCAAAATACACAAATTTCACCTATGGGTATTTTTCCAAATATGAACCCTAGGTTGAATTCTTGCTAGCATAAGCTTAATCGAGCTACCAGGACTCTAAAAATGTAAAAATCATTAAAAATGAGGCTAGAACGGACTTACAATCGAGCTTGGAAGCTTGAAAAACCCTAGCCATGGTTTCTCCTTGCTATATTCGGCCATGAGGTTGAAGATGAGCAAAATTGGCTTTTAATTTTGTATTTTAATTCATTTTACCCCTAAATGACCAAAATGCCCTTACTACTAAACTTTCCAAAAATTCCATCCATGTCCAATTTTTGTCTATAGACTTAGAAATTGGTAAAATTGCTATTTAAGACCTCCTAATTAATATTTCAAAACAATTTCATACTATAAACTTCTAGAATACAAGTTTTACAAATTATTCGATTTAGTCCCTAATTTCAATTTAAGCACTTTATGCATAAAATTTCTTCATGAATTTTTCACACAATCATGCAATCATATCATAGACCTCAAAATAATCATAAAATAATTATTTCTATCTCGAATTTTGTGGTCACGAAACCGCTATTCCGACTAGGCCCAAAATCAGGATATTACATCCAGCTTCCATTCACTTGGTTAAGCTTAACAAAAGATTGTTTTAAAGCGCTAAAACAAAACGTGGATTTTTAACTTCAATGTGGCAAGTCGGATTCGGCCATAACGTCTGGGCCGGGTTTGGGGTGTTACAGACACGGCCTTGTGATCCACCCGTGTGAGGAGGTCCAGGCCATGTTGATTTCGTACGTTGGCCCATTTTCTCCATTTTTGACCCGTTTCTCGTTCCTTTAACTCTCCTATGCTCACCTAAGTATAAAAAATGAAGTTAAGGCATTAGGAGCGTCGAATTCACCAATTTATGGAAAAATCATCTATAAAATGTGCTAAGCATGGGATAAAAAATGTATGAATTACGGTTTATCAAATACCCCCACACTTAAGCATTTTCTTGTCCTTAAGCAAAATCTTCAACTCATAATCAAAATAAATTCTTCTCAACATATAATTTCTATTGATAATATCTCAAAATAATCCATAGGTAATCATACATTGAAAATTCAACTGAAAGAACTGTAAGAGTATGCCCAAAGATTAATCATGAGATGGTTGTAATAACATATTTGATTTATCATGTTTATTGATATAAGGCGTTGCCATTATTATTTCAGTTTATTTTTGTGTACATAAATAAACTGTTTTATAATAATGTCTTGAGAATAATATGATTATTCTTAAAAGATCCTTAGTCAAGTATTATTGTTGGCTAGGACAACAATAATGCATTAAGACTAACATGTAGTTGATTGATGAAAAAGAGTTGTCATTGATATGGAGTGTCAAAATCAATGCATGAATATGTGTGTTAGAGAACAACATATTGGACAGACCTACTATGAGTATGTTTCTTGGATTATTATGTAATTGTCACAACATTACTCATAGTGATTAATATGTATATGATCCTCATACATGAGATCATCATTATCCCAACATCGTGAATTGTATGTTTTGATATAGTCAAACGAACATCGTAACTGGTTGTTCTATAAAGACTAATGTTGGATATACCACAATCTATGTAGAGGGATATGGTTGATCAATATAGGATAAGTCCCTCCTACATAATGGGAGTAATATCTTAGGCCACTTGATTGAGTGAGACTAGAAATGCATGGCCATGCTCAAATAAGTTGATATGAGATGTCATACTTATTTGTGTATCATAGTTCACTTAAGGTATCAATAAACATGGGATGGATTATGCAAGTGTGACTATTCCATGACTTGTGTCCATTCCAAAGATATAGGACTTAAGGATTAATGCATCAAAGGTTAACCACAAAAGCTTATGTCGAATCATGACTTCTCGTAACTTAGGTAGAATAATGCATTGCTAGATGCCACTCATTATTTGTAACATTAGAATCGTTCTAATATTACTGCTAACGCTACAAGAACCTATTAGTTGGTATTGTATTCTGATTGTCAAATGAATTAAATTAATTATAGAATTAATTTAATTGGGCAATCAAATTGTTGAACATACTATACTTACAAGGATGTTGTACACATAGTCAGAACATAATTTCATTAGTAAATGAATTTGGTTCGTATATAAGTTTAAATAAATATAGTTTACCGAAATCTTTATTATAATTAATGTAATAATAATTTTCGGTTAAACACTATTATATTTATTTTAATGATGACTATTATGTTCAGATTAATTTTAATAAATTAATATTCATTAAAAAAGATATAATAATTAAAAGGGTGTTATATATGGCAAGGGTAAAAACCCTAAAGAGATAATATATAAATAAGCCCGAAACTATGCTAAAGGGTCTAACAGCCGTCAAGCATAAAAATCACTGAAATAGTTTCTGAGATTTTTTCTACCGTTCATTGTCAACTGGGTGGACTACATAGAGGCCGACATCGGAAAGGTTGAGGCTTGGTTCGATAGTGGTTTAGGATTCCCATTGCCTAGGCGTCGCTGTCTACTTCGATTGAAGTTTTGGTAATTTTGAAACCTTTTATCACCCCGATATATTCCTTACACATGGATCCATGGTTTGGATCACCGGAATGTTTTTGATTTATCATGTTTATTGATATAAGGCGTTGCCATTATTATTTAAGTTTTTTTTTCTGTGTACATAAATAAACTGTTTTATAATAATGTCCTAAGAATAATATGATTATTCTTAAAAGATCCTTAGTCAAGTATTATTGTTGGCTAGGACAACAATAATGCATTAAGACTAACATGTAGTTGATTGATGATAAAGAGTTGTCATTGATATGGAGTGTCAAAATCAATACATGAATATGTGTGTTAGAGAACAACATATTGGACAGACTTGCTATGAGTATGTTTCTTAGATTATTATGTAATTGTCACAACATTACTCATAGTGATTAATATGTATATGACCCTCATACTTTAGATCATCATTATCCCAACATCGTGAGTTGTATGTTTTGATATAGTGAAACGAACATTGTAACTGGTTGTTCTATAAAGACTAATGTTGGATATACCACAATCTATGTAGAGGGATATGGTTGATCAATATAGGATAAGTCCCTCCTACATAATGGGAGTAATATCTTAGGCCACTTGATTGAGTAAGACTAGAAATGCATGGCCATGCTCAAATAAGTTGATATGAGATGTCATACTTATTTGTGTATCATAGTTCACTTAAGGTGTTAAAAAACATGGGATGGACTATGCAAGTGTGACTATTCCATGACTTGTGTCCATTCCAAAGATATAGGACTTAAGGATTAATGCATGAAAGGTTAATCACAAAAGGTTATGTCGAATCATGACTTCTTGTAACTTAGGTAGCAATGATGCATTGCTAGATGCCACTCATTGTTTGTAACATTAGAATCATTCTAATATTACTGCTAACGTTACAAGAACCTATAGGGTCACACCCTATGGTTGAAATGAATGGAGTAAAACATAGTTGGTATTGTATTCTGATTGTCAGATGAATTAGATTAATTATAGAATTAATTTAATTGGGCAATCAAATTGTTGAACATACTATACGTACATGGATGTTGTACACATAATCAGAACATAATTTCATTAGTAAATGAATTTGGTTCGTATATAAGTTTCAATAAATATAGTTTACCGAAATCTTTATTATAATTAATGTAATTATAATTTTCGGTTAAACATTATTATATTTATTTTAATGATGACTATTATGTTCAGATTAATTTTAATGAATTAATATTCATTAAAAAAGATAGACCAATTAAAAGGGTGTTATATATGGCAAGGGTAAAAACCCTAAAGAGATAATATATAAATAAGCCCGAAACTATGCTAAAGGGTCTAGCAGCGGTCAAGCATAAAAATCACTGAAACAGTTTCTGAGATTTTTTCTACTGTTTATTGTCAACTGAGTGGACTACGTAGAGGCCGACATCGAAAAGGTTGAGGCTTGGTTCGATAGTGGTTCAAGATTCCCGTTACCTAGGCGTCGCTGTCTACTCAGATTGAAGTTTTGGTAATTTTGAAACCTTTTATCACCCCGATACGTTCCTTACACATGGATCCATGGTTTGGATCACCGGAATGTTTTTAATTATTTTATTTTTCCGCTGCGCCTTGAGGCACCGTCATTCCAACAAGAACATCAAAGTTTCAAACATTCCAAGTTAAGCAATTTATCATGAAAACATAGGTGTCTCCCCTCATTTAAGTAATTACCTTTGATTCAAAATATCACAAAGTTTCACATCCTCACTAAAGATTCACTCAAATCACTCGAGGTGTTTTAAGGATAATAAATGAAGCACTCAATAGTCAATAATGAAGAGTCATTACCATAGGTTTCCATGAAAATCAAATCTCCACTAGTATAAATTGAGATGAAACATTAATCAAAAGGTTTTTAGAGGGTTCTAACGTAGCTTTGGTTAGAGGGTGTGGTCACAAACTGAAAGAAAGGGTTAGAATCGAGATTGAATTGAAAAATTACCTAACTAGAAAAATGACTAGTCATCAATTGCGTACAACAAAGCTTTTTATCAGAATATGGAATTTAACTTCTTTAGCTCAGAAGATCACTGCTACTAATATGTATACATGTATTTGTTCATTATTTTTTTGCAGAACAAGTCAAATTACAAAATAGAATAAAACATAGCTAAGCAACTATTCCAACTCAAATCTCGACAAAAATAGGGATCAAATTAATTTAGGGGATTTCAACAATAATGAGTTCTGGGTTAATATTGAGGGTAAATTAATGAATGGGTTGTTAGGCTCAAGGGGATTCACTAAGGGTTAATTGTGAAGGTAGGCTTTTATGGAGAGAGTGGGTTAAACCTAAGTGCCTTTATCATTTTGACATATCAAATCAAATGGTGTGGTCTTGACATGCATAATCAAGCAAGTTCTAGAATAACAATTCAATACTGATGCACTCATAATGAAAGTGAGCATCAAAGAAATAATAGATGCTCTAAAGGCTCAAGATCTCACAAAAGTTATGGCTTTTTGATGTTTAAACTTGTGAATTCCAACTCAAGATAATTCCTAAACTTAGGGAAACAATCTAAAAGTTTTTAATTCTTCAAAAATCAACTTATCATGCTTGATTCCCTAATGTCTTAAAGTTTAAATAATCAATGCATAAATGCTTATGTTTTAATTCAAGATATATCAATAAACATTATAGACTAATTGGAATTCATTCTAATAATGATATGAGAAGATTGCATGAGAATAGAACAAAATTCATGGATTTTTCTGATATAAAAGACCCCCCACACTTAATATGTACATTGCCCTCAATGTACAAAGATATATATCTAAAAAAGATAGATTCATAATTATAAGATAGGGAGAGAAGTGAAACTTCCTAAATGATGAATGAATTTCCTTGAACTGGTGTTTTGGAGAATAATCGGCGTGAGGGTGGAGGAGGATACTCTGGTTGTGGTAGAGGTTCATTAGTCCATATGCGAGGATGAGCTTTGGAGCTCTTCCTGACTGTGATAAAATTAGGAACTCTTTAAGAGGTATACTGAAGCATAATTACTCGTAATGAAATAGCCGAAGAATAAAAATTGTAAAAGCTCAGGATAAAATAGTATTAAAAGGAAATAAATAAAAAAATTTCAAAATATTGAGAAAAAAATAAAATAAATAATAGGTGTTTATAGAGAAATTGGGGCACACGACCGTGGGGCACGCTTGTGTGCTTTAATCTCAGCTCGTGCGTTTTGTAGTTTTTGAAATTAGGCGCATTGGTGTACACGGCCGTGTTGCACGGCCGTGTCGATCTCTATTCGCTTCTCTCACGCCCGTGTATGTAGGCGCACGCCCGTGTTAAATTGACAGGTTTACCCATGGTTTCAAAACATGGGCGTGTTGCACGCCCGTGTTATTTTGGCAGTTTCGCCCACGGCATGTCACACAGCCGTGGCTACTTATCATCCTGTGTTGGGGAAGAAATTTTTGCCCTATTTTCACACGACCGTATCGCACGACCATTTTGCATCTCGTGGTATGTGCACGGCCTATGGCACGCCCGTGTGCCTGGCCGTGTGGTTCTGAAAAGCCTGTGTTCAATGATTTGGTTAGTATGTTAGATTTTAAAAACTAAAATTTAAAGAAAGTAATATTGTTAGTGCTCGGGTTGCCTCCCGAGAAGCACTTATTTAAAGTCTAAGCTAGACTTTATCGTGTGAGTATACTTAAAGAGATTCGTGTAGCCGTAGCTCCTCCCTATCATCTTTAAATTTCTCACCGTTGTAAGGATTGAGGCGATGTCCATTTACTTTGAAAGTACCTTGCGATGGGTGACTTATTTCTACGGTGCCGTATGGGAAAACTGTTTTGACTACGAACGGACTTGACCATCGTGGTTTAAGCTTCCCAGGGAACAATTTGAGTCTCGAGTTATATAATAGTACAAGATCTCCAACTTCAAATTGTTTATTTTTTTTTAACTGAGAATCATGGCGTCGTTTCGTTGCTTCCTTGTATAGTCTTGAATTTTCATATGCATAGGTTTGTCATTCGTCTAACTCGTCTAACTACATCAACCTACTTTCACCTACAAGTTTGGGATCAAAGTTTAGAAATTTTATAGCCCAAAATGCTTTGTGTTCTAACTCAAATGGTAGATGACAACTTTTTCCATAAACGAGTTTGTATGGTGATGTTCCTATGGGGGTTTTAAAAGCAGTTCTATAAGCCCATAATACGTCATCTGTTTTCATTGCCTAATCTTTCCTGTTTAATCTTATCGTCTTTTCTAGGATATGTTTGAGTTCTCGATTTGTCACTTTGACTTGGCCACTAGTTTGAGGGTGGTAAGGGGTAGCTGTTCAGTGGTAAACTCCATATTTCTTGGGGTCTTTTCAAATTAGGCGTTGTAGAAATGAGTCCCCCTATCGCTGATGATTAATCTAGGTGTTCCAAATCGAGAGAAAAGTTTTTTAAGGAAACGTACCACTACTCTAGCATCATTTGTAGGCAGAGCTTGGGCTTCAACCCATTTAGACATATAGTCGACAGATACTAAGATGTATTTATTTCCAAATGAACTACGGAATGGACCCATGAAGTCGATACCCCAAACATCAAATATTTGACATTAAAGCATATATGTCTGAGGCATTTCATCACGGTTAGAGATATTACCTGTCCTTTGGCATTTGTCACAATAAATAACATACTTGTTGGCATGTTTGAATAAGGTGGGCCAATAAAAACTTGATTCAAGTATTTTATGTGCGGTCTTATTTCCACCGTAATGTCCTTCAGTTGGTCCTGAGTGGCAATGTTCCAAGATTTGTAATGCTTCTGTTCTTGTAACGCATCACCGAATGACTTGATCTGCACATATACGAAAAAGAAAAGGATCTTCCCAAAAGTAGTTTTTCACATCAATAAAGAATCGTTTCTTTTGTTGATGTGTCAACCCTTTTGGGATAACGTTAGTGGCTAAAAAATTCGCGATGTCTGCAAACCAAGGTACCTCTGAGTCAGAAATAGCAAAAAATTATTCTTCAGGGAACGAATCATTTATTTCCACTTCATCTAGTTCTTTAGTATTTGAATTTTCAAGCCTGGATAAATGATCAGCTGCGAGATTTTTTGCTCCTTTCTTATCTTGAATTTCCAAGTCGAATTCCTGTAATAGCAAAATCCATCGAATGAGATGAGGTTTTGCATCAGTCTTAGTTAACAGGTAGCGAAGGGTAGAATAGTCAGTATAAATGACAACTTTAGACAATATTAGATATGGCCTAAATTTATCGAATGCAAAAACCACAGCTAACAATTCTTTCTCCGTTGTGGTGTAGTTCTCCTGTGCGGTTGTCAAAGTTTTGCTAGCATAATAAATAGGTTGAAAGTGCTTGTCCCTTCACTGTCCCAAAACTGCACCTACTGCAAAGTCACTCATATCACACATTAGTTCAAAAGGTAAATTCCAATCAGGTGCTATTATAATTAGAGCATTAATCAATTTATCCTTTAGAGTATTAAATGCTTCTAAACATTCCTGATCAAAATTAAAGAGCATATCTTTTTCTAATAATTTGGTCAAAGGCTTAGCTATTTTAGAAAAATCTTTAATAAATCTTCTATAAAACCCAGCATGTCCTAAAAAACTTTTAATAGCCTTAACCGAACTAGGTGGAGGTAATTTTTCAATGATTTCGACTTTAGATTTATCAACCTTAATCCCTTTACTAGAAATGTTATGTCCTAGGATAATACTTTCTTGAACCATAAAGTGACATTTTTCCCAATTATGTACAATGTTCGTTTCCTCACATCTTATTAGAACTCGTTTTAAAATTTTAAGGTAAAGATGGAAAGAGTTACCGAATACCGAGAAATCATCCATAAATACCTCCATGATATCTTCTACGAGTTTGTCAAAGATGGCCATCATGTAGCGCTGGAACGTAGCAGAAGCATTACATAATCCAAAGGGCAGTCGTCTTTGAGCCTGCACACATGGTTTATATTCATCTTCCATTAAAATTTTGTGGGTGCAAAAAGAAGGGTTGATCCCTTTAATGTCAGAAATTTTCCAAGCTATGGCCTTTTTATGTCCTTTTAATACCTGGATTAATTCCTTTTTCTCCTTGGGTTGCAAGTTAGATGCAATAATAACTGGTAATGTAGAATTATTTCCAAGGAATGCGTATTCCAAGTGATTTGGTAATTGTTTGAGTTCTAATTTGGGAGGTTCTTCAATAGAGGGTTTTTGCTTAAAATCATCGTTCCCTTTAATGTCATCATATTTTGCTTGTCTTTGGGAAGATTCATTGAAGTTTAGTTTAGCTTTTATTTTTCCAGTATTGAAATAATCGTCATCTATCTCCTCTCCTTAGGCATAGCACAGTTCCAACATGTCCTTATGTATGATTTCCTGAAAAGAATCTTGAGCAGCATGATCAATAGAGCCAATAAAATAACATGAGTCATCCTGTTCCCTAGAAAATCTCATGGTATCATAAATTTTAAAAACGATTTCTTCATCACCTACTTTAAGTACCATTTTACCATCACCCATATCAATAACATCCCTAGCAGTGGCTAAAAATGGACGCCCTAAGATTAAAGGCACTTCAACATCTTCATCCATATCAAGCACAATAAAGTCAACAGGGAATATAAATTTATCTACTTTTACAAGTATGTCCTCTATAATACCCCTAGGATATTTAACAGATCTATCAGCTAGTTGAATACTCATCCTAGTAGGTTTAGGTTCCCCAAGACCAAGTTGTTTAAAAATTTTATATGGTTTAAAAATTTTATATGGCATCAAATTAATGCTAGCACCTAAATTAGCTAGTGCCTTATCAACGTTAAAACTACCAATTAAGTAGGGTATAGTAAAACTTCCTGGATCTTTTAGTTTGGTTGGCAGTTTGTTTTGGAGTATAGCCGAGCATTCCTCGTTAAGTTCCACTATAGATAAGTCTTCAAACTTCTTTTTTTTTGTTAGGAGTAGCTTTAAAAATTTTGCGTGTGTAGGCATCTGCGATATAGCTTCAACAAAAGGTAAGTTAATTTGTAGTTGATTAAAAAGTTCAAGGAATTTACCAAATTGTGCATCCATGCGGTCTTTCTTCAACTTTTTTGGGTATGGAATTGGTGGTTTATATTCCTTCGCCATTGGATTGTCATTATTTTCGGGTTTTACCTCCTCTCCTTTACTTCCGTCAGCTTCTTGTTATGGCTTCTTTTCCGATTCAGCTAACACTTTCCCACTCCTTAGTGTAACTTCTTTCACATGTGCTTCTGGATTGGGTTTAGTGTTACTAGGTAGATTTCCTAGTGCTCTATCTGAAATCAACTTAGCCAGCTGTCCAATTTGAGTTTCGAGCCTTTGGATTGATGCTTGTTGATTTTTGAGTGCCGTCTCGGTATTCTGAAAATGAGTCTCTGACACCAAGATGAATTTGGTTAGCATCTCCTCAAGGTTCAGCTTCTTTTCTTACTAGTAAGGTGGTTGTTGAAACCCCGGACGATGTTGTGGCCTTTGATTTCTTTGACCGCCTCACGAGAAATTGGGATCGTTCCTCCAACTTGCATTATAAGTGTTACTATATGGGTTATTTTGGGATCTAGAGCTATTTTTACCCATATATTGGACTTGTTCCTCCTTGATGTTAGGGTTGAAGGGTTGATATTCTGTGCATTTTCCTCCTCCATTCGAATCACACCTCATCATTGGATGTACCTGAGTAGAACCACACAAACCATCAATCTTTTTATTTAAGATTTCTACTTGGTTAGATAGCATAGTAACCGCGTCGAGGTTGAAAACACCGGCTGCTTTCATCGGCTTTGTTCTCATAACTTGCCACTGATAGTTATTCAGTGACATCTCCTCAATAAATTCGTAAGCCGCCTCAGGTGTCTTATTATTGATAGTTCCTCCAGTAGCTGCATCAATTATCTGCCGAGTTGAAGGATTCAGGCCATTATGGAACGTTTGAACCTGTAGCCAAAGCGGTAACCCATGGTGAGGGCACCTTCTTAAATGGTCCTTGTATCTCTCCCGTGCATCGTAGAGTGTTTCTAAATCCATTTGCACAAAAGAAGATATATCATTACGTAATTTGGTTGTTTTAGACGGTGGAAAATATTGTAATAAAATTTTTTCGGTCATTTGTTCCCAAGTAGTGATTGGCCCTCGTGGTAACAAGTTCAACCATTGTTTAGCCTTATTCCTTAACGAAAAGGGAAACAACCGAAGGCAAATGGCGTCATAAAAATGCCATTAATTTTAAAGGTATCGCAAAATTCTAGGAAATCTGTCAAGTGAGTGTTGGGATCCTCGTCCTATAAACCATCAAACTAAACAAACTGTTGTATTATTTGAATTGTGTTAGGTTTCAGTTCAAAATTATTTGTAGCAATAGCAGGTCTAACTATACTTGACTCAGTTCCTGTTAAATTAGGTTTAGCATAATCATACATAGTGCACAGAGCAGGGTTTTGATTAACAACAATTGCAGGAGGTAGCGAATTTTCTTGGTTTTCAGCCATCTCTTCAGTTGTGGTTTGAATATTGTCCTCTTGCTCGTTCTCTGTGTATCTTAAGCTTCACCTTATTTCTCTTTGGTTTCTGCGAACTGTGCAATCGATCTCACTATCAAAAAGTAATGCTCCTGATAGGTTTCTTCTAGTCATAAACTATAAGAACCTGCCAGGAAAAGGGAAAAGGAAGAATTAGTAATAAAAATTAGAATAAAATTTAAATTGTGGTAAAAGTAAATGGCTAAAGTAATAAAAATCGAGTGTTCCTAATATCTTAGTTCCCCAACAACGGTGCCAAAAACTTGATACGTGATATTCGTGACAGGTTTTAAATATTTATATTGAATTGTTCTTGAAACTAACTATTATCATGATAAAGGCAAGTGTACCTATCGTACAGTAGAATAGCTTTAGCAAGACTGGATTGTCGAACCCAAAGGAACTAAAAGTACTAGTAATGACTGTCTTTTTATTATCTAGCCTAAGAATATTGGGGTTTGTTTTAACTAACTAATTAACTAAACTAAGAATTCATAGAAAATAGAATTGGGGAATTACTTTTGGAAAAACGATTGAATTAAGACAATACTAAGGAAAAATCCACCTAGACTTCACTTGTTATTTGACTCTGAATCAGATGATTTATTCATTTGACTTGATCCGTAGAAATCCCTAAGTTATATTATTATCTCTCTCAAGACTAACAATGTCTAACCCTAGGTTGAATAATTGAAGTCTCTTTCTAATTAACTCCCTACGGTTGCATTAACTCGATCTATAGATCCCCTTATTAGGTTTCACCCTAATCCGACAAAATCTTGTCACCCTATCTCTAGGCGCGCAATCAACTCCGCTTAATTATGACAAATGTACTCTTAGACAGGGTCTATTCCTCCTCTAAGTAAGAGCTTAACTTGAATCAAAATCCTAGAATATAAAAACAAGAATTAAGAACACATAATTAAGAATAAGTCAAATATTTATCATACAATTCAGATAATAATAACAAGATTTGTCTTAGGTTTCATTCCCCTTAGGTATTTAGGGGTTTTAATTCATAACTAAAAAGGTAAACATCTCAGAAGAATAATGAATACAAAACATAAAGAAAAACCCAAAACTCCTGAAGGGAAATTGAGGGGAGATCTTCAGTCTTGATGATGAATTCGGCTTTTGAGATGGATCAATCAGCTTTTCTTGAGCAGTTCCCTGCTTCCTCCTCCGTGTGTGTCTTCCTCCTCCTCTAGGGTGTATTTATAGGCTTTAGAATGCCTAAAAACCCTCAAAATTGGCCTTTTCCGAATTGGACTCAATTTGGGCTCGACAGGGACACGCCCGTGTGCGATTACTTCAGGCTGTGGTCGAGCCTGTTAAATAGTCATGGGCGTGTGGTCCACCCGTTGGAGTCGTGCTTCGATTCTACCAAATTGACATGGCTGTGTGGTTTGCCCGTGTGAGGAGGTCCAGGCCGTGTTAATTTCGTACGTTGGCCCATTTTCTTCGTTTTTGACCCGTTTCTCGTTCTTTTCACTCTCCTATACTCACCTAAATATAAAACATGAAATTAAGGCATTAGGAGCATCAAATTCACCAATTTTAAGGAAAAATCATCCATAAAAAGTGCTAAGCATGGGATAAAAATATGTATGAATTACGGTTTATTAGCGTTCGACACTTCTGACCGTATAAAGCTTCGTTCGGTGCCATTTTAATACTCGATTGAAAACTGTTGTTATACGCAAATTCAATGAACGGCAAAAACTTTTCCCATGTACCTTCGACCTAAAGAATGCGACATCTCAACATATCCTCGAGTATCTGTATAACTCGCTCGGATTGACCATCCGTCTGCGGGTGAAATGTGGTACTAAAATGTAGTTATGAACCCAGTGCGTCTTGCAGTTTCTTCCAAAACCTTGATGTGGACCTTAGATCCGTGTAATCTCATAACCTTAGAGATATACAACTCAGCTAACTTTTCAAGCGAATAACCTCTTTGTACCGGAATGACATGAGCCAATTTTCTCAACCTGCTGAAAACAACCTAGATTGCATCTTTCTTTCTCAGAGATAGGGGCAATCCCGACACAAAATCCATAGTCACTTTATCCTATTTCCACTCGGGAATCATGATTGGCTGCTTTAACTTGCGGAGAAATCAAACATTTCAAAACAAATTCTGAAATATCACGTTTCATGCCATACCACCAATAAAGTTGTTTTAAATCATTATACATTTTCGTGCTTCCTGGACGAACAGAGAAACGACTACTATGTGTTTCATTCAAAATCATCTTAATAAAATTTGAATTTCTGGGAACGCATATTCAACCTTTAAATCTTAAACAATCATCAGAATCAACTTGAAATTCTGAATCAAGGTTCGAATCACATTGAGCTCATTTTTCTAACATTTCATTATCAACTTTCTGAGCTTCACAAATCTGCTGTAAAAACAACAATCTCGCTTTCAACTCAGCTACAACCGAGCTGTTGTCAAATACAGCCAACTGAGTATTCATTGCATGTAGAGCAATCAAAGATTTTTGGCTTAATGCATAGCAACAACATTCGCTTTTCCTGAATGGTAGTCAATCACTAGTTCGTAATCTTTTAACAATTCTAGCTATCTCCACTGTCGCAAATTCAAATCTTTCTGAGTCATCAGATATTTCAAACTCTTGTGATCTAAATAAACTTGACATTTCTCACCGAACAGATAATGGAGTCAAATCTTTAACGCAAACACAATGGCTATTAACTCTAAATCATGTGTCGGGTAATTCTTTTCGTGCGGCTTCAACTGTCTCGAGGCATAAGCTATGACTTTGCCTTCTTGCATCACTATAGATCATAAATTCTTTACTCGATTCTGACTATACTAACCCTGGAGCTTCAGTCAAAAACGCTTTTAGCTGATCAAAACATTTCAGACATTTCTCAGACCATTCAAACTTTACATATTTCTAAAGCATCCTTGTCAATAGAGTTGTAATCATTGAAAAGCATTTTACAAATCATCTATAATATCCCGGTAGTGCCAGAAAATTGCGGACCTTAAAAACATTTCTCAGAGGCTTCCAATCAATAATCATAGATATTTTACTCGGATTGACCTGAATACCTGATGCTAACACAATATGCCCCAGAAAACCAACCTTGCGCAATTAAAATTCACATTTGCTAAAGTTTTCAAATAACTGCTTATCTCGTAGAGTTTGTAGTACAATTCTCAAATGCTCAGCATGCTTAGATTCATTTCATGAATATATCAATATGTCATCAATAAACACAACAACAAATTGATCTAGGTACGGTCTGAAAATCCAGTTCATTAAATCCATAAAGATTGTAGGAGCATTCGTTAGTGCGAAAGGTATAACCAAAAAATCATAATGTCTGTACCTCGTTTGGAAAAGGTTTTTAGCACATTGGAGTCTTTTACTGACAACTGATAATAACCCGATCTCAGATCTATTTTCGAAAACACCGTTTCCCTTTTCAGCTGATCAAAAAAAATCATCAATACGCGATAAAGGATATTTATTCTTGATGGTCATTTAATTGAGCTGTCGTTAATTAACACACATTCTCATCATGCCATCTTTCTTTTTCACAAACAATACAAGAGCACCCCAGGGCGAGAAACTTGGTTGTGCAAATCCTCTATTTGTTAACTCTTGCAGCTAATATTTCAATTCTTTTAACTCTGTTGGAGCCATTCTGTACGAAGCTATCGATATAGGAGTCATTCCCGGCACTAATTCAATACCAAATTCAACTTCTCAAATAGGTGGTAATCCTGACAATTCTTTAGGAAATACATCCGGATACTTACAAGCAACTGGCACTATTTCGATCTTCTTTTCAGTCACTTTAGTGTCAAGCAGATAAGCAAAATAAGCTTCTCAACCATTTCTCACATATTTCTGAGCTAACATTGATGAAATCACTACTAGTACGCCATTCAAATCATCTGACTCAATCCGAATAATTTAATTATTCTGACATCTCAGATCAATCGTCTTTTGTTTACAATTTACTATAGCATCATGTAGCGTTAGCCAATCCATACATCATGTAGTGTCAGCATCATTTCAGATCAATCGTCTTTTGTTTACAATTTACTATAGCAACATGTAGCATCACCCGAAAAACAAAAACCCGAATCATCAATGGACAGTTCTTGCACACTTTATCAACTAAAACACACTTGCCTAAGGGGTTCGATACTCTAATAAAAAATGTAGTAGACTCTACAGGCAAAGTCTTACTGGATACTAAATTCACATATATAAGAATGAGTTGATCCTGGATCTATCAATGCAATAACTTTAGTATCATAGAGAGTGAAAGTACTGGTTATAACATCTGGTGAGCATGCTTCCTCCCGTGCATAGATAGCATAAGCTTGGGCTGGTGCTTATACCTCAGATCTCACGGTAGAATCTCTCGGCACACTTCAGTTACCACTGGTATTTCCAGTGTTTCGGGGTGGTCTCTCTCTAGTAACAGTATTATTTGATCTCACATTCTGAACTTTGTCTTTCTCATCTAACTCTGAGCAATCTCTAATGAAGCGTTTTAACAAACCACATTTGTAACAAGCTTTATTACTTTTATTCCAACATTCTCTAAAATGTTGTCGTCCATAGTGCTGACATTCGGGTTTATTGTCTTTTACACTGCCAATACTAGCTACTGATGTAGCTTGAGCTTTGGAACCAGAATATTGCTTAGCACGATCCTTGTTCAGATATCCAATCGAAGCATTTGGACAATTATACAAATCTCTGGATGTCTTTGATGAAGATTGATATGACTTACTCATCGATCCTTTTCTAGTGTCTCTAGCCTTAGAATTAGCTTTCTTCTTTTCTCTGCTGAGATCTTCGGCTTTACAAGCCCTTTCAACTAAAACAATGAATTCTTTGATTTCCAGAATTCTGACTAGAAGTTTTATATCTTCATTCAACCCATGAACGAACCGCTTACACATAATCTCTTCGATAGAAACATATTCCTGAGCATATTTGCTTAATCGTACAAATTCTCTTTCGTACTTGGTCACAGTCATTCGACCTTGTTTCAATTCTAGAAACTCTCTGTGCTTTTGATCAAGAAATCGCTGACTTATGTACTTCTTTGGAACTCGGATTGAAAGAAATCCCAAGTAACCCATTCTCTAGGAATTACAGATATCAACATTTTCCACCAATGGTACGCACTATCTCTCAGCAAAGATACTACACATTTGATACATTCATCAAGAGTGCAAGATAATTTGTCAAATACTAGGATAGTATTCTCAAGCCATTTGGAGACCATTACAGGCTGTAACAGACCTGAAGGCACTTGATGTTTAGCTTTAACTTGCTGAGATACTAGGCATTTCAATACAAATTCAGAAACGTCTCTTTTCATGCCGTTCCACCAGTACAATTTCTTTAAATCGTTGTACATCTTGGTACTTCCCGGGTGAACTGACAAACGACTGTTATGTGCTTCTTACAAAATATTCTGAATAAGTTCATTGTCTTTGGGTACACAAACCCTAACTTTGAACATCAAACATCCATCAGGACTAATTCGAAAATCGATCTCAATACCAGACTCACATTGAGCCCTTTTTGCTTGCAAGTCATCATCATTAAACTGAGCATCATAAATTTCCTATAGAAATGTCGGCCTAGCCTCCAACTTGGCCAAAACTGAACCATCATCAAGCAATGTCAAACGAGTATCCATGGCTCTCAAAGCATACAGGGATTTTCTACTCAATGCATCGGCGACCATATTTACCTTTCCCGGGTGATAGTCGATAATCAGATCATAATCCTTAATTAATTCGAACCATCTCCGCTGTCTTAAATTTAGTTCTTTCTGAGTCATCAAGTACTTCAAACTTTTGTGGTCTGTGAATATACGAAAAGTCTCACCATACAAATAATGTTTCCAAAATTTTTAAGGCAAAAATAATAGCAGCAAGCTCTAGGTCGTGGGTTGGATAATTCTTCTCATGAGGCTTCAATTGCCGTGAAGCATAGGCTATCACCTTGCCATCTTGCATAAGCATACAACCCAATCCATTTAAGGATGCATCACTGTAGACTACAAATTCTTTTCCCGGTTCAGGTAGCACTAAAACAGGAGCTTCAGTCAGCAATGTCTTTAACTTTTCAAAACTTTGCTAACACTTCTCCATCCATTCAAACTTAATGTCTATCTGTAGCAGCTTCATCATTGGAGTCGCTATCATCGAAAATCCTTTTACAAACCTTTGATAATAACCGGCTAAGCCCAAAAAGCTTCTAACCTCGGTTACATTCTTAGGCAATTTCCATTCAACAATTGCAAAAATCTTACTTGGATCAACTCAGATACCTTCACCCGAAACTATATGACCCAAAAATCCAACTTCCTAGAGCCAAAACTCACTCTTGCTAAACTTAGCATACAGCTGCTTTTCCTGCAAGGTCTGCAACACAATTTCCAGGTGCTTCGCATGCTCTGTCTCATCTTTAGAGTAGATCAAAATATCGTCAATAAACACAACGACAAACTTATCCAATATGGCCGAAAAATCCTATTCATTAGATCCATAAACATAGCCAGTGCATTCGTCAGCCCAAATGGCATGACAAGAAATTCATAATGGCCATACCTCGTTCTAAAAGCTGTCTTGGGTACATCCGAGTCTTTAACTCACAGTTGATAATAACCAGACCTCAAGTCTATCTTGGAGAATACGGTGGCTCCTCTCCACTGGCCAAACAAATAATCGATCATTGGCAAAGGATACTTATTCTTGATAGTCACCTTGTTCAGTTGCCGATAATCGATACATAACCTCATCGAACCATCTTTCTTCTTTACAAACAACATGGGGGCACTTCAAGGTGAAAAACTTGGCCTAGCAAATCCTTTATCCGTCAGCTCTTGCAACTATGCTTTTAACTCCTTTAGCTCAATAGGTGCCATTCTATACGGGGCAATGGAAATGGGAGTCGTTTCTAGCATCAACTCAATACCAAACTCTATCTCCCTTTCAGAAGGTAGTCTGGGTAATTCTTCCGGAACCACATCTGGATACTCACATACTATCGGCACAGACTCAATCTTTAATGCAATTTCCTTAGTGTTCATCAGAAATGTAAGGTAGGCTTCGTATCCTTTCCTCATATATCTCTGGGCAACCATTGCCGTGATTACAACTGGTGATGAACCCAATTCTCTTGATTCGACCCGTAGAACCTTACCATCCGGGCATCTTAACTTAATATACTTACTACCACAATTCATAGTTACACCATGAAGAGCTAACCAATCGATACCAAGTATTACATCAAATTCATCAAATGGTAACAACATAAGGTTAGCTGGGAAATAACAACCTTGAATCGTCAAAGGACAATTCTTACAAACTTTATCAACCAGGGCTGATCTACCTAATGGATTCAACACTCTAATAATATGTTCCGTATATTCAATAGGTATGCTCATACTAGATGCCAATCTCATGTAGATATATGAATGCGTCGACCCCGGGTCAATTAAAGCAACAACACTTATATTAAAAAGAAAGAAGGTACCCGTAATTACATCAGGAGCAGCGGTTTCTTCTCGAGAATGTATCGCATACGTTCTTGCCGGGGCTCGAATCTCTAGTTTTGTAGCGTCTTTAGTTATGACTCAACTACCACTAGCACTCCTAGGGTATCTTAGAGGTCTACCTCGAAGAATAGGAGTGCTCGATTTTGGGGTTACATCCACTCTTTTTTCAGCTCGTTCTGGGCAGTCTCTAAGGAGGTGATCAAGAGAACCACATCTAAAACACGCACCGCTCTTCATTCGGCTCTTACACTTCAGTTTTTGATCATCTACACTCCCCACACTAGTCTCCATCGGGGAGGAAGACTTTTGACCTCGTCATTTAGAGCTTCCCGATCTACCCGAATATCCCATTGATGAAGTGATGCGTTCATGTAGGCTCCTGGCCTTCTTCATGGAGAACGAGACTGTTTTACCACTAGACCTCTTGCTCGCAACTCAAGCCTCTCTCTTAGCTTGTTTTCTTTCATTATTAAGTTCCTCGGGCTTCTTGGCTCGATCGGCCAATACGGCAAACTTCTGTATTTCCAAGACCCCAATCAACAACTTGATATCCTCATTCAGACCTTCCTTGAAGCGTTTACACATTTTCGATTCTGTTTGGACCCACTCGGTTGCGTACTGACTTAGTCATACGAACTCTCTCTCGTATTCCGCTATAGTCTTGTTACTTTGTTTGAGTTCCATGAAATCCTTTCGTTTCGAGTCCAAAAACTGTTGGCTAATATATTTCTTCCTAAACTCTGCTTGGAAGAAATCCCAAGTAATATTTTTCTCCGACACTACCAAGGATACGATTTTCCACCAATTGTATGCAGTGTCCTTCAAAAGGGACACAGCACACTTCAAACATTCCTCGGGTGTACATGGCAAATCATTTAACACCCATGTAATATTTTCGAGCCAGAACTCGGCTCTTTTAGCGTCATCTTCAACTTTAGCTCTAAATTCTTCAGCCCTATACTTTCTAAGCTTATCTACCGGGGCTTTACCAATTCTCACCAGTGCCATACCTCATGGCACATCCTCATCAGGTTGGTTAGGGGGCAAGGGAGGTCTTGGTATATTAGGGCGATTTCTCAGATAATCCCCAAACCATTCATCCATCATATCAAAGAAGGCAGCTCGAGCCTCTTCTCGGCCTTTTGACATAAGCCTTCTACTACTACTATATACAGCTCGTTGTACGGAAGCTGGAGCATGGCTCTCGGCTCCCTCGGACTCATCTTGTGCTTGATTGGAAGATATTTACTATATTCAAAAAATTTTAAGCAATTAGGAGATGTTACACTATCAACATTCAAATAATGGCATGTATAACGAACTTTAACATCTTCTACAGTAGTCCTAGAACTGACTAAACTGTAGCTCTGATACTAATAAATGAAACACCCCCAACTCGTATCAACACTGAGACAGGCTCGAGGCATTACTGCAACTTTACACTTTCAGTATACTAACTCGGGTCACAAAATTTCATTTTTTAAAACTTTTCAATCATGAACACCTCGTCCCTTGTATAGGCCTTCGAGACTTATAATATATCGGAAGGCAATGCGGGACAAATACGGGCATGTTCGATTAACCTTGGGCTCCTCAGAAAATTTTCCTTAACATAAAGGAACACACGCCCGTGTAGGTGGGCCATGTGGACTCACACGCCCGCGTATCTTGGGGCACGCCCATGCCCTTCAACCATGGGCAACATTGACTTATCAACACGGCCATGGAACACGCCTGTGCTGCCTGCCCGTGGACGAAACTGTCATTTTAACATGGCCATGGCGGATGCCCGTGTGGCCTACCCGTGTACAACTTTGAGCTAAAATTTTAAGTGCAGGGGACACACGGCCATAGCACACACCCATGGGAGGAAACCGTGTGTCACACATGGCCTTGACACATGCCCGTGTGTCCAACCATGTGGACTTTATTAGGCTATTTTCCAAGCCTTTAGTCACCCCTTTCTACTACTAGTGCCTAGTGGTTACCAGGTTTTAAAGAAAAACATAATTTTACGCTTGTAAATAATCTTAATGAAAACAGATGTATAGAAACCTCATATCATTGGTTTCATACATAAATGGTTGTTCCCTATTTAGTGTCATGGGTTCCCATATTACATTAATCCATCTGAAATTGGCTCATTCATGTGATTCATTGCCAATTGAAAACAACCCATCATTTGTAATTAAAACCATGCATAAAATCGTAGGTCATGGCTTGCTTAAATTAAGCCAATTTTCATGGCCATAAACAAAGAGATAAACATATTTTTACATGCCTTTGCTGGGCAAATCAAATGACACATATAGCAAAATACTTATGAGTTGTTTATCTATTTGTACCAAAATAAACAGGGTCTTTATACCAAAGCTTGTTTAGTTAATAGTGTGTTGTTTCTTCAACCGTCTTCCAATCCTTATGAGTTCTCGAGCTCTATAAAATGGGGAAAAAGAGAGGGGGTAAGCATTTTCATGCTTAGTAAGCTCGAGTAACCGGAAAGTAAAGTTACCGAGAAATTAGCATACATCCACACTTAAATCATGAAATCATCAATTATGAAGTGATTTCTTATCACATGCACTCAATCAATGAGTTAGTCACATAACAAAGCATCACGTAATTTATGTAGATGAGCTCATCATTCATCATATTATTGACATACATCATATTAATCCCGCTGAGTTTCTAAGAAATCTCGATGGAATACCTATTATCCGTCAATTCTTATGAATGATCATTTCACATATATGCACTCCCGCAAACCTCACATCTCATGACAGGATTACCAGTTCAGGCTAAATCCCACATATCATGAACTCATAAGGGGATGTCGGAATTACTAGTCCAGGCTAAATCCCTTATAGCTACAAACACCCTTAATGAACTCGGATCTGAATTACCAGTCCAGGCTAAATTCAGACCCTAATAGGATTACCCATCCGGGCTAAATCCTCAATGCCCATATATTCTTCGGGAGGCTCGATCATTCAAGGAACACCCGTCCGGGCTAGTTCCTTTCCATACTCGAGATCACGGATTATCCGTCCGGGCTAAATCATTACTGCAACACATGCAGGATCTCCTTTCACATTTAAGACATGGTTTATCCATCGAATTCCCTTTTAACCTCAACCGAGACAGTTATCAACAAGTCATTATCAAAGATGTATTTCATACATTTTCATACCATTATTAATGCAATTATCATGCATTCATAAATCATACAATCGTGCATATTAGGGGTTTACTTTAAGTTATCCGAACTTACCTGATAACAGTTTCAGAGTTATGTTTCGGTTATTCCGAAACCTTGCGTTTACCATGATCGACCTCCAAAATTTATTCTTCGGGGCTATTGAGCTTGGAAAGCTTGAAACCCTAACTATGGTGACAAAAGAATTTTGGCAGCTATGGGGAAGAAAGTGGCTGATTTTGGCTTGATTTTTCCCATTTTATTTCATTAAAAAGCTAAATGACCAAAATGCCCTCATGCCCTTTCTTTAAAATTTCATCCACGCAAGCCCATTTTTGTCCAAAAATTTAGAATTTGGGCAAATTGCTCTCCAAGACCTTCTAATTCATAATCTAAGGCAATTTCATACAAATTGCTTCTAGAATCCAAGTTTTGCAATTTATTCAATTTAGTTCCTAATTTCCAATTAGACACCTTATACTTAGAATTTCTTCATGAAACTTTAAAACATGCATATATTCATATCCTAGGCCTCATAATAATCATAAAATAAATATTTTTATGTTAGATTTGTGGTCCCGAAACTACTATTCTGACTAGGCCCTATTTCAGTATGTTACAAAAACAAATTCATAAACATAGTTGCCAAGGATATAAGCATTCAGCTATTACATATATATATTCACATATTCCATTTCAGCATATATAGCTCACATACAATTAAAATAAACAACGTCAACTTTCTTATAAACTTACCTCGGACGATGAAAAACGGAACGAGACGGCTAGTCGACAACTTTAGTTTTCCCTCGACCCAAATCCAATTTTCTTTTTTCTTGATCTAAATTAATATAGTTTAATTTAATCAAATATTAAATCAAATTCATCCAAAAACACATAAATGGCAAATTACCATTTTACCACTAACATTTTACACTTTTTACAATTTAGTCCAAATTGTAAAAAACACAAAACATGCAAAATTTGCTCACACCATGCTTAGGCCAAATACCTAGTGTTCATACAAGTCCACACATTTCATTTATTTCACATTTTAGTCCCTTAATTTATTATTTTTGCAATTTAGTCCTAATTACTCAAAATCATCAAAAATTCCAATACAAAACATGTTAATCTATCACATATCTTTTGTTTTCTACCATCGAACAACAAAAATCACAAGCTTTCAACAATGGTATAACTCAAAATATTCACCAAAATCAGAAATTCAAGCATGGGTCATGTAGATAACTTAGCAGCGATCTCAAAAACGTAAAAATTATCAAAAACTGAGCTAAACACATACCTTAATCAAGTTTGAACAAGGCCGAACCCTAGCTTTCTTTTTCTTTTCTTTCTTATTTATGTTTCGATCATGAACAACAATTATGAAACCATTTTTTATCTTTTATTTTTTATTATATTAACTTATATTTCTAATTTACTAATTTATCCTTAGTTAAAATATTATACTTTCACATATATTAGTCCATTTCCATCCACCTATATTAATAGTGGCATAATTACATTATAAATGCTTCATATTATAAATACAACAACAATTTGGTCCTCACGCATTAAACTATTAAGTTTTCATTTTACGCGATTAAGCCCTTTTATTAATAGGACACTCAAACGACAAAATTAAATCATGAAAATTTCACAGATATAAATTCGCACATAATAAACACATAAAATAATTTTAAAAAATATTTTTATAACTCAGATTCGTGGTCCCAAAACCACTGTTCCGATTAGGGTCTAAATCGGATTGTTGCAACTCTCTCCTATTAGGGGTTTTCGTCCGTGAAAATCTGACCGGTGAATAAGTTTGGATAACGTTCTTTCATTACATCTTCTAGCTCCCATGTTGCTTCCTCAACTCCATGTTTATGCCACAGTACTTTAACTAATGGAAATTTCTTATTTCGTAATTCTTTAACCTCACAAGCCAGATTGCGAATCGATTGCTCCTCATATGTCATATCAGGCTTAATCTCAATCTCTGACGGGCTAATCACATGTTAAGGACCAGATTGATATTTATGAAGCATTGAAACATGGAATACATTATGGATCTTTTCTAACTCAAGTGGCAACAATAGTCTATAAGCAACCGGCCCTATACACTCTATAATCTCGTACGGCCCAATAAATCTTGGACTCAATTTGCCTTTACGACCGAATCTAAGTATTTTCTTCCATGGTGAGACTTTCAAAAAGACTTTGTCCGCAATCTAAAACTCTATATCTTTTCGTTTCAAGTCCGCATAGGATTTTTGATGATCTAATGCTGTTTTCAAACTTTCACGGATTACTTTCACTTTCTGTTCAGTCTCTCTGATCAAATCGACCCTGTGTATCTTATTTTCACTGAGCTTTGCCTATTATAATGGTGTACAACATTTACAACCGTACAAGGCCTCGTAACATGCCATTTTGATACTAGATTGAAAGCTATTATTATTCGGAAATTCAATCAAAGATAAGTATCGTTCCCACGTACCTTCAAACTCGAGAATGCAACATCTTAACATATCCTCAAGTATCTGAATGATTCATTCAGATTGACCATCTGTTTGCGGATGGAAAGCAGCGCTGAAATGTAATTTTGTACCTAGTGCATATTGCAGTTTCTTCCAAAACCACGATGTAAACCTCGGATCTCTATCCGAAAAAATAGAAATAGGCACACCGTGTAATCTCACAATCTGAGAAACATACAATTCAGCTAACTGATCGAGTGAATAATCTGTATGAACCAGAACAAAGTGAGCCGATTTAGTCAATCTATCCATAATAACCCAGATTGCATCTTTCTTGATCGTTGTCAACAGTAAACCAGATACAAAATCCATCGTGACTCTGTCCTATTTCCACTCAGGTATCATAATCGGCTGAAGCAATCGAAAAGGTACTTTATGCTCAGCTTTTACTTGTTGACAGACTAAACATTTCGAAACAAAGTTAGAAATGTCTCGTTTCATACCATGCCACTAGTAATGTTGTTTCAGATCATTATTGTAACACCCCTCGCCCGTATCCCTCGCCGGGACAGGGTTCGAGGTGTTGCCCGACTTAAACTCAGTCAATCACACAAAAATAGTGCCGAAAAATTTCAATCAATTTAAAACTTTTCTTTTCACATGCAATCTGTCCCATATATGGGCTTACGAGGCCCAAAACATCACTAGCCAACACCTTTGGCTAAATTATAATATCACATACTCAACATTAAAACCCTATACATGCCATAGACTCAAAATACTAGGATTTACTTACACCAATAGCGTGAGTTCGACAGTTTGATAATATCTCCGACGAACTCCAACTCGAGCAGGTAACCGAAGTCAACAATCCATAAAACAGAGGAATGTAACAACGGAGTAAGCTTTCATAAGCTTAGTAAGTCTTAAGCAATGCAAACAAATAAACGCAATTATACTTCGATTATTCAATTTCTTAAGTGGCCATATTCTAGGTATATTGCCATCTGGCCGAATACACACAAACACATAATGTATGTTCAGTATTCTTATCACACTTAATCTGAATTCGTATAACATAATTAAATCGAATACTTTCACATACTTTCACACCCTGACCAGTGTATCATGATCATAGATATAGTTATAACATTTATTTTATGTATCACAATGCACGCTTATGATTCATTGCGGATCAAACCCACATATGAGTACATAATGCGTACCTGGCCCACTTAACGTACTGAATGTATTCATTTGTCAACCTAACACGAGGTACCTTAGTCATGGACTTTTCTCAAATCACCGGCATTCCGCCTGTTAGGCTCGAGGCCCGATATCAGTTCCCCGGCATTATAGCCTGCTAGGCTCGAAGACTCGAATAGTATCTCATCGGCATTATAGTTTGCTAAGCTCAAAGGGCCGAATAATCAAGTCAACAAGTTCCATATAACATATTCATATCAATTAAGTACTAACATCATTCGAACGTATAAAATTATACATCTCAAACACTTTTCTTTCATCTCATTTTCACACTTAACATTTGATAGCTTATGCATAACATTTCACTCACGTTCATTTCAAACTTCTCATTCGATTATAAAAGCATATTGCATTTTTACCAACATGTTATACTTGCCATTAGGCCATATAAGCATGATACAATACACTATCATTTCATCTTTAACATTCGGCTAAACCCTTATCTTACAAGGAACACCGAATTCACATAACATATCATTTCACCGGCATTACGCCTGCTAGGCACGAAGGCCTGAATACACATCACCAGCACAAAGCATGCTAGGCACGAAGGCCCGAATACACATCACTGGCACTAAGCCTGCTAGGCACGAAGGCCCGAATACAATACCAGCACTAGGCCTGCGGGATTTATCCCTGATACACATCAAATATCATGCATATTTAATCATATATTAATACATCTCATTCAACATATCACATTCATAGTCATTTGCAACATTCGGGTATAAGCTCCATATGAACACCATCGTTTACATTTCGGTTCAAAAGTCATTCATAAATATCACATATCCATTTCACCATTCAAACTTAACCCATAGTGACCATTCGACTATAAGTCATATACATAAATTATTTATCGCACAACTTAATTCAAGTAGAACCAAAAGGTCACGGTTCATCTAATATATACATATTGCTCACTGATTCACACACAATCTTTCAAATTAGCAATTATAAGATGGTTCCGCACATAGCCCATCCTTATCGATAATTTACGATGGTTTTACCCTTACTCACATATATGTCATAGGCATTTTTACCTGTGCTTCGCAATTCACATTCATGATTCAATTCCAATCGATTTACCATGCATAAGTACATATCACATACCTTAATAATTTACTTTACAGAACGAATCCACATATCGTATTAGCCCATAGTCTTATAGCACCACACTTTTAATAGTTTACCTCATCGAAGTTCACATTTAATCACTTTAGTGCCAAGCCATATTCGGCTACCACAAAGGACTAATAATAATAATTTTATACACATCATGGTTTCCTTTAGGTATTTAATAATCACAAATCGTGATATCTCCACCAGCACATATACGGCACAGTTTATTCATTGTAACACTCATTTAGTGCATCAAATTTCCAAATCCAATTCAACTTAAGCATAATAGCCATAATCGGCTTATAGCCTTAAATCATTACATATTCGGCACATTAACTAAATAAAATTTACATTCCCTTTTCCATATTAATTTAACTCTTGAGCATATAAAAAGGAATCAAGCTTAAACACTTAAGAACTTACCTTGAATGTTGCCGAACGATTACAACGGCTATTCGATTACTTTCTCTTTTCCCTTATCCGAATTTTGCCCCTCTATGCTCTTGAGCTTAAATTCAAAGATTTTAAACTGGTCATTATTCGACTATTCGAGCATCACTTTCAAAATATAATATATACATATATATATGTTTGACTTTCACACCTACTGATCATAGTAAGCTTATAAGAAATCAATAAGCAACTCATTAACAAATTTTTGTCAATGTTTACCACATAATCATAATTTCACTGCAAGCTATCTTCCTGAGCAACAGTCACTAAATCATTTATAACTGGAGCTACGAAACTCCAAACCAAGTGCCGTTAATTTTCCCTGAAGATAGACTCATATATATTTCATCCATAAAATTTTCAGAATTTTTGGTTTGGCCAATCAATACCAGATTTTTCTTAAATTTTCCCCTGTTTCACTGTTTGACTAATCTGACCACTCCTCACTACGAATAAAATTTCTCATTATACAGAATTCAAAATATGTTCTCGTTTATTTCATTTGAAACTAGACTCATTAAGGAGTCTAAGCATATAAATTCCATCTTATGAACATTTTTGTACAATTTATAATGATTTTATAAATACAGAATAGAGGATCTAGAAGTCATTCTGACCCTGTCCCACATCACTTCAAATATCTCATTATCGGAAATTCTTTTGCTTACACGGTTTGTTTTATAAGAAACTAGACTCATTAAGATTTAATTACATAATTTATTCAGCTTCTAACTCATCTCCCACAATTTATGGTGATTTTCCAAAATCACATTACTGCTGCTGTCCCAAACAGATTTATTACCAAATCACTCTTTCACGCATACCTTACATGCATGTTATTTAAACATGCATATCACCAATCAATCATCACATATCTATAATTTTACTTAAGCATAATCTTCATTTCATCATTTTAAAGCACAACATGTTAGCCGATTTTTCCCTTAGCATCTAAGGCACATGCATGCTCATTTGCTTGGCTCAACTTCACCTATCTTCCATTTTCATCAAAAGGACATGAAACAACAACCATTTCCTTCATTTTAATTCATGACCAAATGCTCACAACACAACCAAAAATCAAAATATGCTTCATGAGTTAGGGTAGAATCAAGAAGAACTCATGAACATCAAGATAGAAGCAAACTACCATGAACTTACCTTGGATTTTTCTTCCCCAAGTGACCGAACATTCAAGAGCTCTTTTCCTCTCCTTTCTCTTCTATTTTCAGCTTTCATGAACAAGAATGAACAAAAACCTTCCTTTTCTTCCTTTTTGTTATTCTATTACTAAACATTTTATGACACAAAATAACATATATTATTTGTGCCATACTTATGCCATAACTTCAATAAAAAAATTTGCACATGTTGTCTACCATTAACACCATGGCCGGCCACTACACATAAAATGGGGAGTTTGACATGCAAATCCTCCTATTTTGCGCTACTATTTATTAGGCCACTACATATTAGCCTATAGCATTTTCAAAAATTTTCACATAGGTCCTATTTCATAATTTCACTCACAAATGGCAGAATCAAAGCATGGGATTTTCACACATGCACTTTCACATGAAATAAACACACAATATAACATTTGATTATTTTTGGGACTCAGTTTTGTGATCCCGAAACCACTTTCCGACTAGGGCCAAATTAGGGCTGTCACAATTATACATCTTCGTACTACCCGGATGAACAGATAACTGACTTCTGTGAGCTTCGTTCAAAATCATCTGAATCAATTCTAAATTTCTCAGAACACATATTCGGTTTTTGATCCTCAAACAACCCTCAGCTTCAACTCTGAACTCTAAATCAACATTTGAATTACATTGAGCTCGTTTTGCTAACAAACCATCATGAACTTTCTAAGCATCACTAATTTGTTGAACAAATAATGGTCCTTCTTTTAATTACACTATTATCGAACCATCATTAGATATATCCATATGCGCATTCATTGCACGCAAAGAAAATAGTGCTTTTCGGCTTAGAGCATCAGCAACAACATTAGCCTTTCTCGGGTGATAGTCAATCACGAGCTCATAGTCTTTTAGCAACTTTAACCTTTGACGTTGCCTCAAATTCAGATCCTTCTAAGTCATCAAGTATTTTAAGCTTTTGTGATCAGAATAAACATGACAATTCTCACCGAACAAATAATTACGCCAAATTTTCAAGGCAAACATAATAGCTGCCAATTCTAGGTCGTGCGTCAGATAGTTCTTTTCATGCGGCTTTAACTGTCTCGAGGAATAAGCTATAACTTTGCCTTCCTGCATCAAAACACAACCCAAACCATTTAAAGATGCATCACTATAGATAACAAAATTTTTACTCGATTCTGGCTGAAATAGCATTGGATTTTTGGTCAAAAGGGCTTTCAACTGATTAAAACCTTTCTGGCACTTTTCTGACCACTCGAACTTAACATCTTTCTAAAGTACCTTTGTCATTGGGGTTGCAATTATAGAGAAACATTTTACAAACCGTCTATAGTAGCCAGCAAGTCCCAAAAAGCTTTAGACTTCAGAAACATTTCTCGGAGGTTTCCAATCAAGTATAGCTGAAATTTTACTCGAATCAATCCGAATACTCGATGCTAATACAACATGGCCCAGAAAACTGACTTCGTATAACTAGAACTCACATTTACTGAACTTTGCATACAACTGTTTATCTCACGAAGTCTGTAACACAAGTCTTAGATGTTCGGCATGCTCGGTTTTATCACGAGAGTAGATCAAAATGTCATCTATGAACACAACCACAAACCGATCCAAATACTGTCTGAAATTCCGATTCATCAAATCCATGAAAACTACAGGTGCATTAGTAAGTCTGAAAGGCATAACCAAAAACTCATAGTGTCCGTACCTCATTCAGAAAGCAGTCTTTGGCACATCGGAGTCTTTAAAATGCAACTGATATTAGCCTGATCTCAAATCTATCTTCGAAAACACTATAGCCACTTTCAATTGATTGAATAGATTGTCAATCTATGTAACAGATATTTATTCTTTATAGTCACCTTATTGAGCTGTCTATAATCAATGCTCATTCTCAAAGTTCTGTTTTTCTTTTTCACAAATAATACTGGTGCACCCCAAGGAGAGAAACTTGGTCGCATGAAACCTCTATCTGTCAACTCTTGCAACTAAGCTTTCAGTTCTTTTAATTCTGTAGGTGCCATCTTGTACAGAGCTATCGATATCGGAGTCGTCCCCGGCACTAATTCAATACCGAACTCAACTTCTTGAATAGGTGGCAAACCCGGTAATTCTTCAGGAACACATTCGAATACTCGCACACAACAGGTACTGATTCAATCTTTCTTTCGGTTAGTTTACTGTCAAGCACATATGCAAAGTAAGCTTCACAACATTTTCTTACATATTTCCAAGCTAACATCGAGGAATCACTGCTGGTAAACCATTCAGATCATTAGATTCAACCCGAGTAATCTCATCATTCTGGCGCCGTAAATCAATAGTCTTTCTTTTGCAGTTTACAACAGCATCATGCAAAGTCAACCAATCCATACCCAGAATTCTGTCGAACTCATCAAATGGCAACAACATCAAAGCAGCCGGAAAGTACGAATCTCGAATCATCAAGGGATAATTCTTACACACTTTATCAACCATAACACACCAACCTAAGGGGTTTGATACTCTAATCACAAACTTAGTAGACTCAATAGGCAAAGTCTTACTAAATACTAAAGTCTCACATACATAAGAATGAGTTGAACCAGGATCAATCAATGCAATTACACTAGTATCATAGAGAGTGAATGTACCAGTAATAACATCTGGGGATGAAGCCTCCTCATGTGTGTGAATAGTATAGGCTCTAGCAGGTGCACGAGCTTCAAATCTAACTGTTGTATCTTTAGTCCCTCTCTGACTGCTACTCACATTACCCGTATTTCTGGGTGGTCTACCTCGGGCTGCAGTGTTACCCGATGTAGTACTCTATACTAGACTTTCTTCAGCTAACTCTAGGCATTCACGAATATAATGATCCATCAATCCACATTTAAAACAGGCCTGATCATGCAATCTGCAACTGCCAGGATGTTGTTTACCACAATGTTTACACTCAGGTTGATTTGATCTGACATTACCCACACTAGCTAGTGGGATAACTGTCGAGCTCACAGGTGGTTTATCCCTATCTCGTTCAGAATAATCCAAAGTAGCTTTAGAATGGCTAAAATCATCTCGGAACTTCTTTGGTGCCAACTAAAATGACTTACTGGTTGGTCTCTTTCGTGAATCTCTAGCTTCAAAGTCAGCTTTTCTTTTCTCTTTCCCGAGCTCTTCAACTTTGCAGGCTCGCTCAACCAGTACTACGAACTCTTTTATCTCAAGTATGCCAACTAACAGTTTAATATCTTCGTTTAGCCCATCTTCAAATCTTTTACACATTATGGCTTCAGTCGAAACACACTCTTGGGCATCCCAACTGAGTCTCACAAATTTCCACTCATACTCTGTTACGGTCATCTAACCCAGTTTCAACTCTAGAAATTCTTTGCGCTTCTGGTTGATAAATCTCTAGCTGATATATTTCTTATGGAACTCAGTCTGAAAGAACTCTTAGGTCACCCGCTCTTTCAGAACCACATGATACTAGTGTATTCCATCAGTGATATACGGTGTCTCGTAACAAAGATATGGCACATTTCAAACATTCATCTAGGTATAGGACAGCTCATCAAACACACGGATAGTATTATCAAGCCAGAATTCAACTCGCTCAGCATCATCGTCATCATCAGTAGCTTTGAATTCTTCAGCCCCGTGTTTTCTGATTTTATAAACGGGTGGCTTATGTAATCTCAATAGATCACTTACTTGAGGTATAGCAGGCATCGAAGATGGATTAGTCGGGGGTGGAGGTTTCTATACAACCGGATTATTCCGAATATATTGAGTAAACCAGTCATTCATCATTTGGTAAAAGGCCTGTTTAGCCTCTCCCTCTTGATTACTCGAGGTCGGTCGAGAATCAACCGGCGCTGTCCCTTGCACGGGAGCAAGCACTATACTCTCGACATCATCAGCTACAGCTCTTTCGGGATCCATATACTATACGAAAACACATTTTCAAATGTCAGAAGTCATCACAACATCGCAGTATATATTATGACATGTATAGCTAGACTCACACGCGCTACGTTAGTCCTGGAATCGACTAAACCGTAGTTCTAATACCAATAAAATGTAACATCCCTAACCCTTATCCGTCACCGGAATGAGGTTACGAGGCATAACTAATCATAATACAATTCAGAACAGACTTTCATTACATAGTTAATCATCTAATATATTTTCAATATCAAACTAACATATTTCGATTCTATAGTTCATATAATTTCCAAGGATATAATTAATCAATACAAATAAAGATTCATGAAGATCAAATGTTAAATTCAAAACCAATATATGTCATTTCACATACCAATTAAATATGTATACTATAACATTTATGACATTCAAATAATGTGCCATCTAAAAACCGATACAAAAACCTTTATCTATTCGGCTAACAGATTTTACCTATACATATTTATTTATTTTCGAATAGCTATCAAACCCACATACCCATACATATTTTTACTTTACACAATAAGCATATTCCAAATATACTTCTTATAAATAACATGTATTTTAATTTACTAATGCATTACATGTTATAACACAATACACATTCATCTATTACTCTATAATCGAAACACATGATTAAACACCATCATATATATACCTAAAGATGAGATATATATATATCAAGTCAACTTATCATATGCATAAATATTTATACAAGCAAATGCAAAATTACAAACTGGTTATAACCGTCTCATATAATTCCATCTTATAACCGAACTTACAAACATATTATTGTAATAGTTTTCAAACCAACTTATGTTACAATTTATACTTCACAAGAATAAGGCATTAGCCACAAATAGACATATATTCATAAACATGAATCTTACATACCATGTAAGAAACATATCAAAACAAACTTATATCATGTTCGGATACAACCAAACAACCTTTAATGCCAAATCACATAAAACACATTGACCAAATACAACAACCAAATTCACATATACTTTTACCTATGCATACCATTGTCGAATCAGCCACATATTCATCCAAAATCATTAACCATTTCCAAAACATATAACACCTGTCACAAACACCATTCATTCATAGCACATAATATTATAACCAAAATAAATTCAAACCACAATCAAACTTAACCGAATTCAAACATAGAAATTAAGCCATTTTTGCATGGCTCAAATTATACAAAAACCAAAATACAACATTTCAAAAAATATAATCCAGCCTACACATGCCATAGGTTCGAAAATTTAACTTATAAAATACCGAAAATAGTTGATAGTGTCATAGACTTTGCTGACGATCCCCGAGCTCGTAACTTGATCCAAAATCTATAAAATAGAAACAAACATACACACACAAAGCTTTTATAGCTTAGTAAGTCACAAGCAAATAAACTATTCAATGACATGGACAATTCATTTAAAGTAAATCTAATTATACCAACATAATCATATTAAACCAAAATCTTATGATTTCACATATAATATATACTTTTACATATAAATTTACTTATGGCTGAATACACATATATAAATGTTGACAAAATATCTTTCGATTTCAAAGCTAAATATCATTATGTGAACACATATACATATAGTCTTGAATCATAATATGATATCATATGCATATGCATAGCAATGGCCGAATATACTTCACAAGGTACACATGTTCACATTAGTAACTTCCTTACCTTATTTCAAGTAGGTAATAAACAAATTCATACCTGATCATATTAGCTTATTTTTCACATTCGATCACAACCTATCGTTGCCCGATGAACCATTTGAAATTGGATAGGACACTCGGATAATCACACATATCGTACAATGCCAACGTCCCAGACGTGGTTTTACATTTAATCACATATCGATGCCACCATTCCAGACAGGGTCTTACTCACACACATATATCGGAGTCACATATCGATGCCAATGTATAAAACGTAGTCTTACTCGCACACATATATTGACGCCATGGTCATACTCACACATCACATATCGGAATCCTATGTCATGACATATGTATCCTAGCTATTCCTAAGGTTCATACGGGGCTTTCGGACGTCGCAACTCGGTCGAAACGAATTCGTAAACATAGTTGACAAGCTTATAAACATTCGACTATTACATATATATATATTCATATATTCCACTTCAGAATATATAGCTCACATACAATTAAAATAAACAACGTCTATTCACTAATAAACTTACCTCGGACGATGAAAAACGGAACGGGACGGCTAGTCGACAACTTTAGTTTTCCCTCAATCCAAATCCGATTTTCTTTTTTCTTGATCTAAATTAATATAAATTAAAATTATTTAATCAAATATTTAATCAAATTCATCCAAAAATACATAAATGGAAAATTACCATTTTACCCTGACATTTTACACTTTTTACAATTTAGTCCAAATTGCACAAAATACAAAACATGCAAAATTTGCACACACCACGCTTAGGCCGAATATTCTTAGTGTTCATACAAGTCCACACATTTCATTTATTTCAAATTTTAGTCCCTCAATTTATTATTTTTGCAATTTAGTCCTAATTACTCAAAATCATCAAAAATTCCAATACAAAACATGTTAATCTATCACATATCTTTTATTTTCTACCATCAAACAACAAAAATCACAAGCTTTCAACAATGGCATAACTCAAAATATTCACCAAAATTAGAAATTCAAGCATGGGTCATGTAGACAACTTAGCAACGATCTCAAAATCGTAAAAATTATCAAAAACCGAGCTAAACACATACCTTAATCAAGTTTGAACAAGGCTGAACCCTAGCTTTCTTTTTCTTTTCTTTCTTATTTATGTTTCGGTCATGAACAACAATTAAGAAACCATGTTTTATCTTTTATGTTTTATTATATTAACTTATATTTCTAATTTACTAATTTATCATTAGTTAAAATATTATACTTTCACATATATTACGTCCATTGCCATCCACCTATACTAATAGTGGCCTAATTACATTATAAATTCTTCATATTATAAAGACAACAACAATTTAGTCCTTACACATTAAATTATCAAGTTTTCATTTTATGCGATTAAGCCCTTTTATTAATCAGGCATTCAAACGACAAAATTAAATCACGAAAATTTCATAAATATAAATTCACACATAATAAAAACAGAAAATAATTTTAAAAAAATTATTTTTCGGACTTAGCTTCGTGGTCCCGAAACCACCGTTCCGATTAGAGTCTAAATCGGACTGTTACACATATTAGTTTTAATCTTATTGATATCAAGTTCCAAAGCTTGAACAGAAGCAACCTCGTCAACATCCCTAACAAAGAACTACTGCTTGATCACAACTTTAACTGTCCTAAGTTTACTCATGAGCTCACCCCATTTTATACATACAAGATTTAAGAAGCTTAGATTTAACCATCTCATCAAATCCATCTTCTTCAAGCCAATAATAAAAACATCTAAATGGCTTTACCCCCAATTAGCACCCATATCCTTTAATAAAATAGAGCTTTTATTAAACAAAGGCATAGATTATAATTTTTGAACTAAACATTGAAAATACTATAGGAAATAATAGATGCAATAAAGTAATCCGACTTGTAATGTGTTGCCTAACTCATGTTATTTCTCTAAGTAAATTTATAGCTTGTATAAACTTTCCAAAATTGTAGATCGACTATTGTATCTATCAAATGTTTGGAAATTTGATAACAATAGGAGGTACATAGTTTGAATTAAATTGCAAAACTTATTTTGGAATCAGCACATCTACAATCAACTGAAGAATGTACATTCTAGCATGATGATCAATATCATTTAATGTTGGATTCTGTGGGAGATGCTTGAAGCAAGTCTTCAACCATTTTAACTTAATCTGGTTCCTTTGGAAATCAAACTTTAAGGTTAATACCTATTCCAAAAGTTCAATAAATGACCTCCCCTACATTGTACTCAAAACTTCCCATTACTAGACACTAAACCATACTATATTTTCCTGCATTATTGTCTTTTCATTGCATGGGAGATGAAATGTATAGCTTTTGAGTCTCCATCTTTTAATCAAAGTAGATATGATTGATGACACAAATGTAAATTTCCCAAATCAGTTAGCATGATAAAAATTGACTTGCGTTAACCAAACATTGATTCTATCGTCAGGTAGATCTAAACTCATATTATTGCAAACTCGAGTACTGCAATGTTGTTGCTTTCTTAGCAACATGTTATTAATCAGATCTCAATAAACGGACAATCATTAGGATATGCTTGGAAATTAGAATTTGAGATAATTACGTATGCAGGCTAGTATAAAATGTAGAAAAGGATTTGATTTGGTTTTCTATTGAAAACAAACAAGTTTGTTTGCTTATTTATAGGTATTACAACTATTGTTTTGCTAGGATTTTTAAACAAACCTTGACACTTAAAGTGTTGAGATAAATTTAAATTTCCATAAACATATATTCAAATTATGTTATACGGTCTTTTAGACAACTTGACACCAATGTATGAGTTTCAGATTAAATGTTATCCTTAGCTCTTAGAAAATTATATTATATTGTTATCATTTAAAATTTTAATATTTCAGAAAAAAATCGATAGTCTCAAATATTGAGGTAGTGTAATCATTTTAAAATAATTATCTTAATTCCAACAGGACATAATTTAACAATGTAGACACTTCCACTGATCTTGACACTCGTGGGTGTCGAGTTATTGCTAGAAACATATGAGAAATTTAATTTTTTTTTAAAAATAACTTTTTCATGTACATATTTTAATAAATAAATAAGAAAACACCATTTCCATATAAAGAACCGCATATATTTAATATATGATAATGTTTTTGTGGTTATTGTTTGACGACTAATTAAATAATTGTAAATAAAGGAATTCTACTTAATCATAGTTACAACTGTTAATCTTATATTAGTCAGATTAATATTATTAATTCTTTATTTTACTTTATTTTAAAATTTTGAAATGGTGTGGCAGTTAGGATTAAGCGAATCAAAATGTAGGTATATCATAATTCGAACACTCAAAGTGAATAATGTATGGGGATTGGGATGCATATCATGTGGTCCTCACTTTCTTTCATTAATTTCTTAATCAATACTATTTGGCATTAGCTTAATAATAACATAATATGTGGTAGGCAAAAAGAAATAATGTAAGAAATTCAAAACTAGTTTACTTGAAATAAACTGCCATGCCCAGCCAACTTAATAATTTTAACGTAAACTACATTATTAGTCACTCATCTATAGAAAAATTTTAGTTTTGATTTCTTAATTAAAAAAATTACAATTTGATCACTAAATTTTTCAAAATTGTTTTTTTTTGTCAGCCAACTGTTAAGTGACTAATGGGGGAACTTCTTTAATTAGTATAATAACAACTTTAGTCCACAACATTTATACTTTCTGTCAATCTGACCTTGATTCTATATAAAATGATAAAAAATAAAATTTTAAAAAATTTTAAAAAATTCTAAAAATATTCTAAAACTACATAGAAATTCAAAAATAAATAAATAAATAAAATAGATAAAAAATTCAAAAATACATAGAGTGAGAAAAACTAACGGAAAGTTGTTTTTCATTATAAGAAAAAAATAAAAAAATTCATAATATAATTTTTTTACAATTTTGGATTTGAAAAATAATTTAAATGAATTAAAATTTTGATTTAAGTTTGAAAAATATAATTTTTTTGGTAAATTTCTTATTCTTTTTTTGGCTAAAACATTGATATTAGAGTCAATTTCAAAAGCCTATTAAATATCAGTTCTAGAAAATGTTATTCAACATCGAACTCGATTTGAAGATATTATTAATTTGGTTTTTTCATGTTTTCAATTTGTTATTGGATTCTATTAAATGATCATTTTTTGTTCTTATGTCTCAATATTGGACAATCTTGAGCTTTCATGCAAATAGAATCTTGAGTTTTCATATGAACATTAGTTTTTAATTATATTTAAGCTCTACACCAGATGAATATTATATTAAGAAATTGAAATTGATCTTTTTTATTTGTTTTCATGATTCTACGGAATATTGAAGAATTTTTAGAAATAATCTGGAATTTTTATATAGAATTTTTTAATTTATCTAAAAAATTGCGTTTTTTTAATATTTTTTATATAGAATTAAGGTTAAATTGATAGAAAGTATAAAAAACTAATGATTAAAATTGTTATTACCCTAATTAAAAAAGTGCCACCATTAGCTACTAAACCGTCAGGTGACTGGAAAATACAAATTTAAATTCATTAGTAATTAAATTGTAATTTTTTAATTAAGTGACTAAAATAAAAATTTATCTATAATTAAGTGACTAATAATGTAGTTTACCCATAATTTAATCACCCATTCTACAAACTCCATGCCGCAATGAAAAATATCAAGACCTCCCTTTGGAAATAACGGGTGATTGCACAATTACATAAATATTCAAAAATAGGAACTGGTCACTTCACTAAAGCTAGAAGGTATGTAGCACACACTTGAGTTGTACAGGTCTTAGAAGTTACTTGAGTTGTACAGGTCTTATAATTTTTATTAAATGTTATATGTGTATTATATGATGTTATATGTGAATTATAAGATTTGAGTTCACAAATGGTTATTTATGGTAAAGAAATTATCCTAATAAGCATAAAGGGGAAAAATTATAATTTTGCCAAGAATTAAATATTGGAAATATTATTTTTGATTAGTCATTTTATATATGAAATTAATTTGGACCATTGGATGTGATTTTTATGAAGAGATTAAATGTGGACCATATATTTTAATTAGGTTTTGACCAAACTTTTACTTGGACATTTAAGAGTTTTAAGTTGGAAAATTATGGAGAAAGCTCATCCCCATTTTTAGCTTGCTGTTGTCCCCCCCCCATCTTTCATGGAATTGTAACATTTCTTACCCGAGTCCTAGGTCGGGATAGGGTATGAGGCATTACTGAACTTAAACATACACAATTATGTAAAACTGGGCCATAAAAATTTTGTTCAAATTAAAAACATTCATTCATATTCATAATGTCCCTTATATGGGCTTACGAGGCCCAAAACATATATCGGGGGTGATTTGGGACTAAACCGAGAACCTAGAAACTTCATACAACACTTAGAAATTTTTCTAGTTTTGGAGAGTTACACGCCGGTGTGAGTTAGGCCGTGTGGTCACACATGCCCGTGTGGCTTGGGACACGCCCGTGTTCTCAGCCTATGTAACTCTCTGTTTATGATGTCAGCAACGATATAGGGTCACACGGCCAAGTCACACGCCCGTGTGCTAGACCGTGTCCTCCACATGGATGAGATACATGGCCGTGTCTCTGCCCGTGTGGCCTAGAAAATGGCTATTTACCAAGCCACTTGGCACCCTCGTTAGCACCTATTTAAACATAACTTCAATGGCACTTTTCGAGGCAATTTCATATCGATTTACTCATGCTTAAGGCACCATAATTTGCCTAGTTTAAACTTATCAACTTCATGCCATAATTATCGTTAACATATTCTTACACTTCATACTTATGCTAAGGTCTATCCATAGGCCAATTTAGTCACGTTAAAACCATCAAGTAATCTAGGGCACATTCACAATTCATCCATACCAAACACACATGATCACACCATATGAAATCTTTAGAACATGCATGCATATATGGATAGGTTTACAACCGAATAACTAATATGAGCCACATCACATGGCCATATACAAAACGAATCATATTACCATTATGAGCCAATACATTTGGCCAAATCAAATGACACATACCCAATTGACTAAGTCCCTATACATGCTATAGACTTAAAGTGCTTGAAATCATTTATACCCTTCAATAGCTAGATAGTGTGATGGAATCACCGACGATCTCCAACTCGAGCTAGCTAGTGACCCTATAAAATGAGGAAAAAGGAAGGGGGTAAGCTATATAGCTTAGTAAGTCCATATGAAAATAATAAGAGATTTATTGACATGTTTTTGCCATATTCTCACAACATGTTCTCAAGTTAATACAATCATAATTGCACAAAATTCTACTATTTACTCTTGTTCATCTCAAGCTGTCTACTCGAGTCACAATCACTAAATTATTTATATCTTGAGCTACGAAACTCCAAACTAAGTTCCAAATTTTTTTTCTGAAACTATACTCATGTATCTTCTTACCATAAAATTTTCAGAATTTTTGGTCTAGCCAATAATTACAATTTATTGTTTAAAGTCTCCCTGTTCTGCTGTTTGACAGTTTCAACCCTTCTTCACTAAAAATTTATTATCTCACAGTTCGAAATTCGGATAATGTTCTTATCTATTTCTATTGAAAATAGACTCATTAAGAATTTATTTATATGAATTCTAACCCATAATTATTTTCATAAAATTTCTAAAAATTTTCCAAATTTAAGACAAGGGAACCTGAAATCACTCTAGCCCTATCTCACATAAACCCAAATATCTCATAACATGAAATTCTTTTGCTTACACTGTTTATTCTATGTGAAACTAGACTCGATAGGATATAATTTCATATTTTATTCAACTTCTAACTCAATTCCCACAATTTTTGGTGGGTTTTCAAAGTCGGACTACTGCTGCTATCCAAAACTATTTTAGTGTAAAATAATGATAACTCAGTTTATAACACCTTTACAAATCATTTCAACCATCATTGTAAAAATACATATTTATACATCATAAGCATAGACCCATAACCACAAGGTCATCACAAAATCATTCTTATGGGCATGACTTACTTATTTTCATCCTTACCCAAGGTGCATCATAAACCGAAATCATTTCTCATGAGTTCTGCACACATACCTGTGCCACTTGTAACATCATCATTACTTTTATCAATCATGACACAATTTTTAAATCACCCATTGAACCAGTTGGAATACTAAAGGGTAACCGATAAGCCTCATACAAAAGGATAAAATGCTGATGCCATGTCCCAGAGATGGTCTTGCACTGGCTCTCATACATCGGTGCCGATGCCATGTTCCAGACATGGTCTTACACTAACACATATAACAATGCCGATGCCATCTTCCGAACATGGTCTTATACTGGCTCACATCTCCAGACATGGTCTTACACTGGCTCGCATATTGAGGCAGATGCCATGTGTAACACCCCTCGCCCGTATCCGACGCTGGGATAGGGTTGGAGGTGTTACCGGACTTAACTCAAGCATACGCATATAAAACCGGACCATAAATTTCTTTTAACTTCAAACTTCTCATTCACATGCACTATGTCCCTTGAACATGCTCACGAGGCCAAAACATACATTAGAAATGGTTTGGGACTAAACTGAAAACTTAATAAAAACTTGGAACATTCATGCTTTAAGGCTCCACACGCCCGTGTAGGTATAGATCGTGCGGTCGCACATGCCCGTGTGGCTTGGGACACGCCCGTGTCCTTAGTCCGTGTGCAACACTGACTTTAAAACACGGCCATGGGACACGCCCGTGTGGCCGGCCCGTGTACAACACTGACTTTATAACACGGGCATGGCACATGCCATAACACACACCCATGGAAGTGAGCCGTATGTTACACACGGCCTGGACACACGCCCGTGTGTCTAGCCATGTGGACCCTAATAGGCTATTTTCCAAGCCTTTGGTCACCCCTTGTCATCACTTATACTTAATGGTTGTCAAATATAAAGCAAAACATGATTATACTCTTATAAAAGATCTTGGCAAAACTTATTGCAAGGAAACCTCATATCATTGGTTTCATACATGCTAGATTATTTTCCCATCTTGTATTTATGGTTTTTCCATGTCATTATAACACCTTCAAAATTTGGCTCGTTCTGGTGACTCATTGCCGATTATCAACAAACCATCACATATAAAAATAAACATGCATAGAATTGTAGGTCATAACCTACTTCAAAATAAGCCAATTCCCATGGCCATATACAAAAATATAGGTATATCTTTACATGCCTATATTTGGCAAACCAAATGAAACATATAACAAAATACTCAAAGGTCCTATACATGCCATTGAACAAAATAGAAATGTCTTTATACCACAATTGGTCTATTTGATAGTGTGCTGGCTCTCCAACCGTCTTCTAATCCTTACGAGTCCTTGAGCTCTGAAAAGTAGGGGAAAGAGAGGAGTAAGCATTTACATGCTTAGTAAGCTCAAATAACCAGAAAGTAAACTTACCGAGTAATTAGCATACATCCATAATAGATAAGGAAACCAACAAGTATGAAATGGTTCCCTATCACATGCACTCAACCAACAAGTTGTCACATAACAAAGCACCATGTAATTTATCTTAGATGAGCTTATCATTCAACAGTTCATTTTGTATATGTATTTCATGTTAATCTCGTTGAATGTCTAGGGAATCTCGATGGAATATCTATTAACTATAAATTCATGAGGATGATCATTTCAGGTGTGCACTCCAGCGAACCTCACATCTTATGGCAGGATTACCAGTCCTGGCTAAATCTTCTATATCATAAACTCATAAGGTGATGTCACGATTACCAGTCCAGGCTAAATCCCTTATTACGGAAAACACCTTTAATGAGCTCGGATCTGAATTACCAGTCCAGGATAAATTCAGACCCTGATCGGATTACCCCTCCAGGCTAAATCCATAATGCACATGTATTCTTCGGGAGGCTCAATCATCCAAAGGAACACCTGTCCAAGCTAGATCCTTTTCATAATTGTGATCAGCGGATTACCCGTCTGGGCTAAATCCTTTCTGCAACACATGCAGGATCTCATTACACATGTAAAACATGGTTTATCCATCGAATTCCCTTTTTAACCTCAACCGAGACAAATTTTCAACACATCACTATTAGGAATGCATTTCATGAAATCTTATGCCATCAATAAATGCAATTATCATTCATTCACAAATCATATAATTAGGTATATTAGGAGTTTACTTTAAGTTATCTGGACTTACTTGGTATTCGTTTCGGTGCTATGTTTCGGTTATTCTGAAACCTTTTGTTTTCCTCGATCGACCTCTAGAATTTGTTCCTCGGGGTCTATTACAAAAAAATTAAATCATTAACACTCCACATTATACATTTCAAGTCTAAATTCCACCCCAATTCCAAATGACCATTTTGCCCCTAACATTTCACATTTTTACGATTTAGTCCTTAGGCTCGTATAATGAAACACATGCAATTTCTATCTTACCCAAGCCTAGCCGAACATTTTTCTCTCTTATGGCAGCCTACATTTTCCATTATTTTCACATTTCTATGTCACATTTTACAACTTTTGTGAAAAGGTCCATTTTGGGGTTTTTCATGAAAATCACCTAGGAAAATATGTTTAACACACATCCTGTAATGTCCCCACGCCCGAGACCGTCGTCGGAGTCGAGTATGAGGTGTTACTAAGCTTAATTTAACATATTTAGAACTTTGGATTATTTATTTCTACATTCACAGCTTTTAAGCTACTTGCATCACAGTCACAAGAAAAATCATATCTCGAGTTACGAAACTCGAAATCAAGATCCGTAAATTTTCCCTAAATCTAGACTCATATACCTATCTACTAATTTTTTTCTAGAATTTTTGGTTGGGCCAATTAGTACAGTTTATTAGTTAAATTTACCCATGTTTCAGGACTTGACTGGTCTGACCTCTGTTTACCACGAACCACATTTCTCTCTGTAAAAAATCCATATGACTATGAGGTTTGTTTCTAATGAAACTAGACTCAATAAGGATTCTGAGAATATAAAATAAACTACCTAATTATATCTTTACAATTTATGGTGAATTTCTAAAGTTGGAACAGGGGATTCAGAAACTGCTATGACCCTGTTTCACTAAAATTCAAATATCTTGTAACATATAATTCCTTTACCTGTTTTATTTGTTTCATGTGAAACTAGACATAATAAGCTTCAATTTGCTATGTATTCCATCACCAAGTTCAATTTCTATGATTTTTAGTAAATTTTTAAACTCGCGTCAGTGTTGCTGCAGTATTCTGTTTATGGCAAATTTCATCCCTTTTATGAGTTTTTATGCACTAAGTATCTTAATAATTTTCCTTAACATCAAATATAATCTAAACTAAATATTTTCATAATTTATCATTATCAAGCATTTTCTCAACCATTCCATCACCATACCATAAGATCATTTACACAAAAAAAAGTATATTGCTATACATGCCATACTTAAATTTACAAGCCATTACCAAAAGTCTTCCGGATAGTTGACTGAGCCTTCGACCTATCCCGACTCCTGAGCTGGCTTGTCCAAAACTACAATGAGTAAGAAGGAGGGAGTAAGCATAAATGCTTAGTAAGTTCATATGCAAATAATAAGCAACATAACAAACAGTCATACCAATCAACATTAGCATGTATCACTAAAACACATATCACATTTTTAATCATTTTTCATCATCTTATTACCTTATCGTGGTTGTATCAATACTCAACCCGAGGGTTAAATACATACCTGTCCAAAATAACCATTTCACATCACTCACCAATACTTCTCTTTACATCTCGAATATTCCTCCATTGAGTAGAACTTTACCCGTTGAATACATCGGAATATAATTCGGATACATGGATAACTTGCACATAAGTGCCATATATGCAATCAAGCAATCATGTAACCTGCCCATAAGCGAATTCGGACTCAACTCAACGAGCTCAGGCGTTCGCATCCATAAGTGAACTCGGACTCAACTCAACGAGTTCGGATGCCTAGTTACATCTCACGAACTCGGACTCAACTCAACGAGTTCGGACATTCGCATCCATAAGTGAACTCGGACTCAACTCAACGAGTTCGGATGCTCAATCATCCTAGTGACATGTCACTTGTATCCTAATCTATTCCTAAGGTTCAAACGAGATTTTTCCTCGAACACTTATCCTTGCCGTCTTCCGTAGAATGCCGAAATCAATACTCGGTAACAATTATATTTAACAAGTAGTTCACATAATTTACATATTATTTGAAATTAACCACAAAGCATACATTTCATAATAAAATTCAGCATAACATATAATTAACATCAATAACTTAAAAATAACCATTATGATACATTATTTACACATGAACTTACCTTGGTACCAAAATACAAAGATTTTGCAATTTAGTCCACAATCTTTTCTTTTCCTCGATTGAGGTCGATTCCACGTCTTTCTTGATCTAAAATAGCACATTTAGCTTATTTAATACTCACATTATCAAATTAATCCTTAACTCAAATTTTGGCAAAATTACAATTTTACCCCTAAACTTTTGCATATTTACATTTTTGCCCCTAGGCTCGGGATTAAAATTTATTCCTTATTCTTATGTTTTACAACATGCTGATCACTTTTATCTTCTATGGCAACATCAAATTCTCACTCTAACATGTACTTGTGACTATTAGGTATTTTTACCGATTAAGCCCTTTTACTCGTTTTTGCTTAAAATCGAGTAGTACAAGTTGTCTAACATAATTTAAAACTTAATATTCTATCATAAAACATCAAAATACACAAATTTCACCTATGGCTATTTTTCCAAATATAAACCCTAGGTTAAATTATTGCTAACATAAGCTTTATCGAGTTACCGGGATCTCAAAATCGTAAAAATCATTAAAAACGGGGCTTAGAATCACTTACTATGGAGCTTGGAAGCTTGAAACAAACCCTAGCTATGGAGAACCCTTGAAATTTCGGCCTAATGAAGAAGATGGACAAAAATTGGCTTTTAATTTTGTTTTTAATTCATTTTAATAACTAAATGACCAAAATACCCTTACTACTAAACTTTCCAAAAATTCCTTCCATGTCCTAATTTTGTCCATGAACTTAAAATTGGTCAAATTGCTATTTAAGACCTCCTCATTAATATTCCAAAACAATTTCATACTAAAAACTTCTAGAATGCAAGTTTTGCAACTTATTCGATTTAGTCCCTACTTTCAATTTAAGCAGTTTAGGCATAGAATTTCATCACGAAATTTTCACATAATCATGCAATCATATCATAAACCTAAAAATAATTATAAAATAATTATTTCTATCTCAGATTTATGGTCACGAAACCACTATTCTGATTAGGCCCTAATTCGGGATATTACAACTCTCCCCCCTTTAAGGATTTTCGTCCTCGAAAATCTTACCGGTAAACAGATGTGGGTATTGATTTCTCATAGTTTCTTCGGATTCCCATGTAGCTTCTTCTACTCCATGCCTTTGCCACAACACCTTCACAAGTGCAACATTTTTATTCCTTAGTTGTTTGACCTCTCGAGCTAAAATCTTAATCGGTTCTTCTTCGTAGGTCATATCTGGTTGTAGTTCAATTTCTGTCGGTGAAACTACATGTGAAGGATCCGAACGATACCGACGTAACATAGATACGTGGAACACATCATGAATCTTCTCTAATTCAGGTGGTAATGCTAGCCGATATGCTACCGGTCCAACTTTTTCAATTACTTCATACGGCCCAACAAAACGCGGACTTAATTTGCCCTTCCGTCCAAATCTAAGGACTTTCTTCCACGGAGTCACCTTTAAAAATACTTTATCACCAACTTGAAATTCAATGTCCTTTCGCTTTAGGTCTGCATAAGATTTCTGTCTATCTGAAGCAGCTTTCAAACAATCTCGAATTATCTTCACTTTTTCTTCAGTTTCTTTTATTAGATCAACTCCATAAATCTGATTTTCCTTGAGTTCAGTCCAATACAATGGCGTTCGACACTTACGACCATATAATGCTTCATAAGGTGCCATTTTCAATCTCGTCTGATAACTATTATTGTAAGCAAATTCCACCAACGGTAAGTATCTTTCCTAACTTCCTTGAAATTCCAATACACAACATCTAAGCATATCTTCAAGAATCTGAATTATTCTTTCTGATTGTCCATCAGTTTGTGGATGAAAAGCAGTACTGAAATTTAACTTCGTACCTAACGCGTCTTGCAACTTTTGCCAAAACCGCGAGGTAAACCTTGCATCTCTATCTGAAATAATCGATAATGGTATTCCGTGTAATCTAACAATTTCTCTAATATACAGTTCAGCCAACTTGTTAAGAGAATAATCCGTACGTACTAGGATAAAATGAGCCAACTTAGTTAATCTGTCAACTATTACCCAGATGGCATCTTTCTTTCCCGGAGTCAATGGCAATCCTGAAACAAAATCCATAGTAATCCGATCCCATTTCCATTCAGGAACCATAATAGGCTGGAGTAATCCTGAAGGTACTTGGTGTTCAGCTTTCACCTGTTGACAAATTAAGCATTTGGACACAAACTCTGATATATCTTTTTTCATTCCATTCCACCAATACATTTTCTTCAAGTCATTATACATTTTCGTACTACCCGGATGAATCGAGAAATAACCACTATGTGCTTCCTGTAGGATCTTTTGAATCAATTCCTCATTCTTTGGTACACAAATCCGATCTTTAAACATTAAGCACCCATCAGAACCAATTCTGAAATCTGATCCCGTATCAGCTTCACACTGTTTTCTTTTGGCTAGCAAATCTTGATCATTTTTCTGAGTTTCAGAAATCTCTTGTAAAAACATCGGTCTTGCTCTTAACTCTGCTAGAATCGAACCGTCATCTGACATTTTCAACTGAGTGTTCATAACTCTCAAAGAAAACAACAACTTTCTACTTAAAGCATCGGCAACCACATTCACTTTTCCCGGATGATAATCAATAACAAGCTCATAATCTTTCAATAACTCCAACCATCTTCGCTGTCTCAAATTCAAGTCTTTTTGTGACATCAAGTATTTAAGACTTTTGTGATCGGTATATACTCGGCACTTTTCACCATACAAATAATGTCGCCAAATCTTCAAAGCAAACACCACTGCAGCCAATTCCAAATCGTGAGTAGGATAATTCCTCTCATGAGGTTTTAACTGCCTCGAAGCATAAGCCACCACTTTTCCTTCTTGCATGAGTACACACCCCAAACCATTTAGAGAAGCATCACTATACACCACAAATTCTTTACCTAATTCGGGTTGTACCAACACTGGTGCTTCAGTTAATAACTTTTTCAATTCTTCAAAACTCTGTTGACATTCTTCCGTCCATTCAAATTTAACATCCTTTCGGAGTAGTCTAGTCATAGGAGCAGCAATTATAGAAAATCCATTTACAAACCGCCGATAATACCCAGCTAGCCCCAAGAAACTTCTAACTTCAGTTACGTTTTTCGGTGGTTTCCAATCAACAATGGCTGAAATTTTACTAGGATCAACCCGTATACCATCACCTGAAACAATATGACCCAAAAATCCAACTTTCCGGAGCTAAAATTCACTTTTACTAAACTTAGCATACAGCTGCTTATCTCTCAAAGTTTGCAAAACTATCCTCAAATGCTCAGCATGCTCTGTCTCATCTTTTGAATAAATTAAAATATCATCTATAAACACCACAACAAATCTGTCCATGTATGGCTGAAATATGCGATTCATTAAATCCATAAACACAGCAGGAGCATTTGTCAACCCGAATGGCATAACTAAAAATTCATAATGACCGTACCTTGTTCTAAAAGCAGTTTTAGGCACATCCGACTCCTTTACCCGCAGTTGGTAATACCCAGATCTCAAGTCAATCTTTGAAAACCATGTCGCTCCTTTTAGCTGATTAAACAAATCATCAATTCTTGGCAACGGATACTTGTTTTTGATTGTCACCTTGTTTAACTGCCGATAATCAACACACAACCTCATAGAACCATCCTTCTTTTTCACAAATAACACGGGAGCACCCCAAGGTGAAAAACTCGGTCTCACAAAACCTTTATCAGTCAACTCTTGCAACTGCGACTTTAATTCCTTCAACTCTACTGGTGCCATTCTATACGGAGCAATCGAAATTGGAGCTATTCCCGGTATGAAATTAATACCAAATTCTACTTTCCTGACTGGAGGCAAACCTGGCAATTCTTCTGGAAATACGTCTGAAAATTCACACACAACCGGCACTGATTCAACTTTCTTTTCAACTTCTTTTGTATTAATTACATACGCCAAATAAGCTTCATAACCCTTTCTCAGATATCTTTGAGCCGACATTGAAGAAATCACACTAGGCAATGCCTCTGATTTATCTGATTCAACCCGCAGAGTTTCACCATTTTCACACTTTAATTCTATAACCTTTTCTTTGCAATTTATTTTAGCATCATGCAATGTCAACCAATCCATACCCAAAATAACATCAAACTCATCAAACGGCAACAACATCAAGTCGGCCGAAAAGTAATGATCCCGAATCATTAAAGGACATTTCTTACATACTTTATCAACAGTCACACATTTGCCTAACGGATTCGACACTCTAATCATAAATTCTGTGTTCTCAACAGGTATATTCATACTAGACACCAATTTCATGCACACATATGAATGAGTAGAACCGGGATCAATCAAACCAATAACATTAACATTATAGAGAGAAAATGTACCATTAATCACATCAGGTGAGGAAGCATCTTCACGCGCTTTAATAGCATAAGTTCTAACCGGTGCATCCCTGGCTACATTCTTACTGCTTGTTTCACTTCCAACTTTTCTCGGATACCTTCCCTCGAGTCTGCACCACTAGCTTTACATTCTAAAATTTTTCTTTCTCAGCTCTCTCTGGGCAGTCTCTAATAAAATGATCTGGAGAACCACATCGAAAACATTCACTTGCTCTGCACGGACCAAAATGATTTCTACCACATCGCTGGCACTCGGGTTTAACAAATCTCGAGTTCCCTACACTGGCTGCAGAAGTATTCTGAGATTTAGGACCCACATTTGCTTCTTATAATTCCCATATGATTGTCCAGCTGAAGCTTGGGAACGAGGATTCATACTCCTTGACTTTCTAGGTTGTTGTGAAATGAACTACTCATCGGTCTTTTCTTCCAATTTCTAGTCTCAGCCTCTACCTTTTTCTTTTCTTTAAGTAGTTCTTCAGCCTTGCAAGCTCGATCAACCAGTACTACCATTTCTTTTAGTTCAAGGATCCCGACAAATACTTTAATGTCTTCGTTGAGCCCGTCTTCAAATCGTCGGCACATCTTGGCTTCTGTAGGAACATATTCCCTGGCATACTTACTCAATCGAACAAACTCTCTTTCATATTCTGAGACTGTCATATTACCTTGCTTCAGCTCAAGAAACTCTTTACATTTCTGATCAATAAACCTTTCACTAATATATTTCTTCCGAAACTCTTCTTGAAAGAATTCCCAGGTTACCCTCTCTTTCGGTACCACCGAAATCAAAGTCTTCCACCAATTATAGGCTGAATCTCTCAACAAAGATGTAGCACATTTCAAATATTCTTCAGGTGTACAAGATAATTCATCAAATACCCGGATAGAATTTTCAAGCCAGAACTCTGCTTTCTCTGCATCATCATCAATATTTGCTCTAAATTCTTCAGCCCCTTGTTTACGAATTCTGTCAACGGGGTTCTGTGAAATTTATCATATCCATACCTTGAGGCATCGGGGTACAGGTTGAGGAATTGGGGGAGGTGGGGGAGGTGTACATTTGGGTTCGTACGAACGAACTCAGAGTACCATGCACTCATCATTTGGAGAAAGGCTTCCCGATCCCTTTCTCCTCCTCCCTGACCAACAGTAGGAGGTGGGTTTCAGTCGGCGCTGCCCCTTCAGCCGGAGCTGGTGCATTACTCTCTACTTCATCTGCCACAGCTGGATCGGGATCCATTTACTATATAAAAATCATTTAAAAAGGTCAGAAGTTGTCACACTATCAGAATTCATACATATGGCATGTATAGCAAAATCCGTACATACAACACGTAGTCCGAGAACTGACTAAACCTGCTCTGATACCACTAAATGTAACGCCCCCACGCCCGAGACCGTCGCCGGAGTCGAGTATGAGGTGTTACTAAGCTTAATTTAACATATTTAGAACTTTGGATTATTTATTTCTACATTCACAGCTTTTAAGCTACTTGCATCACAGTCACAAGAAAAATCATATCTCGAGTTACGAAACTGAAAATAAAGATCCGTAAATTTTCCCTAAATCTAGACTCATATAACTATCTACTAATTTTTTTCTAGAATTTTTGGTTGGGCCAATTAGTACAGTTTATTAGTTAAATTTACCCATGTTTCAGGACTAGACTGGTCTGACCTCTGTTTACTACGAACCACATTTCTCTATGTAAAAAATCCATATGACTATGAGGTTTGTTTCTAATGAAACTAGACTCAATAAGGATTCTGAGAATACAAAATAAACTACCTAATTATATCTTTACAATTTATGGTGAATTTCTAAAGTTAGAACAGGGGATTCAGAAATTGCTATGACCCTGTTTCACTAAAATTCAAATATCTTGTAACATATAATTCCTTTACCTGTTTCATTTGTTTCATGTAAAACTAGACATAATAAGCTTCAATTTGATATGTATTCCATCACCAAGTTCAATTTCTATGATTTTTAATAAATTTTAAACTCGCGTCAGTGTTGCTGCAGTATTTTGTTTATGGCAAATTTCATCCCTTTATGAGTTTTTATGCACTAAGTATCTTAATAATTTTCCTTAACATCAAATATAATCTAAACTAAATATTTTCATAATTTATCATTATCAAGAATTTCCTCAACCATTCCATCACCATACCATAAGATCATTTACACAAAAAAAAAGTATATTGCTATACATGCCATACTTAGATTTACAAGCCATTACCAAAAGTCTTCCGGATAGTGTGACTGAGCCTTCGACCTATCCCGACTCCTGAGCTGGCTTGTCCAAAACTACAATGAGTAAGAAGGAGGGAGTAAGCATAAATGCTTAGTAAGTTCATATGCAAATAATAAGTAACATAACAAACAGTCATACCAATCAACATTAGCATGTATCACTAAAACACATATCACATTTTTAATCATTTTTCATCATCTTATTACCTTATCGTGGTTGTATCAATACTCAACCCGAGGGTTAAATACATACCTGTCCAAATAACCATTTCACATCACTCACCAATACTTCTCTTACATCTCGAATATTCCTCCATTGAGTAGAACTTTACCCGTTGAACACATCGGAATATAATTCGGATACATGGATAACTTGCACATAAGTGCCATATATGCAATCAAGCAATCATGTAACCCGCCCATAAGCGAACTCGGACTCAACTCAACGAGCTCAGGCGTTCGCATCCATAAGTGAACTCGGACTCAACTCAACGAGTTCGGATGCCTAGTTACATCTCACGAACTCGGACTCAACTCAACGAGTTCGGACATTCGCATCCATAAGTGAACTCGGACTCAACTGAACGAGTTCGGATGCTCAATCATCCTAGTGACATGTCACTTGTATCCTAATCTATTCCTAAGGTTCAAACGGGATTTTTCCTCGAACACTTATCCTTGCCGTCTTCCGTAGAATGCCGAAATCAATACTCGGTAACAATTATATTTAACAAGTAGTTCACATAATTTACATATTATTTGAAATTAACCACAAAGCATACATTTCATAATAAAATTCAGCATAAATATAATTAACATCAATAACTTAAAAATAACCATTATGATACATATTTACACATGAACTTACCTTGGTACCAAAATACAAAGATTTGCAATTTAGTCCACAATCTTTTCTTTTCCTCGATTGAGGTCGATTCCACGTCTTTCTTGATCTAAATAACACATTTAGCTTATTTAATACTCACATTATCAAATTAATCCTTAACTCAAATTTTGGCAAATTACAATTTTACCCTAACTTTTGCATATTTACATTTTTGCCCTAGGCTCGGATTAAATTTATTCCTTATTCTTATGTTTTAACATGCTGATCACTTTTCTCTTCTATGGCAACATCATTCTCACTCTAACATTGTTGTACTTTGGTATTTTTACGATTAGCCTTTTCTCGTTTTTTTAAATCGGTTAATTGTTACTATTTAAACTTTTTTTCATAACATCAATACACAATTTCACCATGGTATTTTCATTAACCTAGTTAATTATTGCTAAATAACTATCGAGTACCAGGATCTCAAAATCGTAAAAATCATTAAAACGGGGCTTGGAATCACTTACTATGGAGCTTGGAAGCTTGAAACAAACCCTAGCTATGGAGAACCTTGAAATTTAATGAAGAAGATGGACAAAATTGGCTTTTAATTTTGTTTTAATTCATTTTAATAACTAAATGACCAAAATACACTTACTACTAAACTTTCCAAAATTTCTTCCATGTCCTAATTTGTCCATGAACTTAAATGGTCAAATTGCATT